>NC_035433.2:147510434-147639493 GCF_002127325.2 Helianthus annuus
ACCGCAAACAGCGATGCGGCCCGCACCGCATCCTGTACACTCAGCAAGTGGGACTGACGCCACAGAACAAGTAGCACCAATGGCAGCCGCCTGTCAGGTCTACGTAAGCGACAGACTGACGTGGCGACACCCCCACAACCGACATGCCTGACACACCTGCAAAGGTGCAGCATGCCGTCAGTCTATCCATCCACCTCCTCCTTCACTCCTCGGCTATAAGTACCAACCCCAAACCAGGTTTGAGGTATCTCTGGACAACTCTCTCACTACTACTACGATCACACTTTGCTTCCCAAACAAACTACTGATTCTCACGCCGAAGAGTGGTAACAAGGAGCACCCCCCACCCCATCCTCCTTGTTACGAGTCACGGTTTGTTTCCTTGTGCAGGAGATCAACCCACCGGTGATCCAGCCAGCGATCCTTGAGAGGAAGGGATTAACCCTTCTGGACGAGACCAGTGAGTTAATCCTGCCCGGTTAACCATTGTTTCATCACGTTAGTTCGTTTCCTAGAGTTCGTAGTTGTTTAACCCCTTTTCGAAATTTTTATAGTTTTGTTCAATTTGAATAAGTTATTTTAGAAATTTTTATTTTATAGTTTTGTTCAATTTGAATAAGTAGAGGGACTTTAACATGCAAAAAAATAGGTTAAGGGATTTTTATGAGAAAAAACAAAAATATATTGGTTTTTATAGTTTTTGCTCTTAAATATATGTAAACAATTCTTAATTCACATTATATTTATTCGATTAGGTTCTTCTTGACTTTATTTTATATGCAATGACATAATACCACTAATGCTATTCTTTTTTAATTGCCACTAGGTGAAATTCTACTTTTTTTATACAATCATTGACATATAAAAGATATGGATTTTAAAGCATAATCTGATGAAAACTTCGATCACTTGATTTTTAAACAGCCATGATATGCACAATCATAATTCCTATATTTTAATCACGGTTCTTATTTGAAAACTAAATAAGACATAAAATATCATTGCTTACTCTAAGATTAATCAGTAATAGATTAATCTTATATATAAATATAATAATAAATATAAAGTTGGATATTTCATATTTGGTACTAAAGTCAAAGTATCTCAACAAGAAAACAAGACCTGCAACAGCATAAACATGGTGAGTAATCTAATGAAGATGGCTACAATGAAAATTGACAATGATAAGAACCTTTTTTATTGTCGGCATGCCGCATGCGGATTGTGTTCTGCAGACAATTTTTGATGAATATGCAGACTTCCGGTGATTTCATTCTGTTTAGAAAGAGGCTAAGAAAATACCTACTTATCACAATATACGTAGGTCAATTAGTGAATGTAACATGTATTTGTTAAAATTCACTTGAAACACTATACTCTAAATTCACTATACTCTATTTTAATATAGTCGCCGTTCGAAAAAAAAAAAGAAAAAAAAAATCTAAGATCTCTTCACTTATCAGATTACTCCCAAATTTAATAAACTGGATGTTAAACGAAATGTTGTGTAGTTAAGTAAATAATTAGAATTTGGCAATTAATAACCTACTTATTTTCTCAAGGGTTTTACATTTTTTAGGATGTTAATGCATCTTTAATCGAAATTTTGGTTAAATATAAAAATAACGTTAAGTTGGTCGACACTCGACAATAACCTCAAATGCGTAACATGAAAATAGTTGCAAGCTGACACATTATTTGCAGACAAACAAAATATTAATAGTCCTAAGACTATGGGGTATGGGGTTTGGGTTGGGGCGTGGGTTCGAGGAAAACGCCCAAACCACCACCTCGGGTGGGCTTGGATTGGGGCGTGGTCCTTGGGGGGCTTGGGTTTGAAGCCGGGCATGGGGCGGGGAAAGCATGGTGACATGGCGGGCTGTCAATGGCCAAAGGAAAGTAGCCGTTGGCCAACGGCTATGTTAAAAAAAATATATATTTTTTTTACTATAAAACTCACATTTTTCTTCCATTTTTTTACCACATTCAACTCACATCTTCTATACTCATCTTCAATTCTCATTCTACAAAACCAAAAATGCATCCTCATAATCGTGCTTACGACCCGAACAACCCATATGGGTTCCAAGAAAATAATCCTAGCCCACCACCCAATCGTCCAATGCCTCGTCCATTTTTTCATACACTCCCCTATGCCCCTTGAAGCGAGTTATGCATCGTATCTCGGGAATCATGTGTTTACTAACTTCCCACACACTGACGATTCGATACCTACCCCGTTTACCCAAACACCCATCAACCTTTCACCAACCTCCATCGACCTTTCACAAACCGAAACGGTCCCCGAAACTCAACCACCCAACGATGGTCCTTCTGCCTCAATAGTTCCCAAAAAGAGAAGCCATAAGAAAAAAACCGAGGCGGAGAAAGCACTTGAAAACGTCAAACGAAAACAACAAAAATGGGTCGTTAATGAAGAACTTGCATTGGCGAGAGCTTGGTGTCAACAATCTCAACATCCAAGTTTAGGTATTGTTAAATATTTTGTATATAACTTTGTAATATATTAAATTTTGTTTTTATTAATGGTTATTTTTTATATAATTTTGTAATATATTAAATTTTGTTTTTATTAAAATAGGAAACTCTCAACATCGAACCCATTTCTGGGAAGCGGTTAGTAGAGCATTCCATGAAGAATTGGGAAGGGAGGCTTATCATGAAAACGATAGCTTATCCTCGAAGTGGAGCGAGATTAGCAGCCAACTTACAAAATATAGTGGTTTTTTAAATAAAGAAAAGCAAAACCCAAAAAGTGGTCAAACCGAAGCCGACATTGTGACAAATGCATTGGTTGCATTCAAATCAAATGTGGGGAGCGACTTCCGTTTCATGCATTGTTGGAAGATTTGTAAGTTCCATCCAAAGTGGACGAATATCCCCAGTGGTAGCGAAGGTAACACGTCTTCCAAAAGGTCAAGGGCCTCGTCCCAAGCCCAATCTGATGCACGAGATCAAGAGTTTGATGACCTTTTGGATGATTCGCCAAACCGGCCTGAGTATGGATGCCGCAAAAAGGCGTGCTCAAAAATCAAGATCTGGTACGGCATCGCCTTCAGCTGGGAGTTCGGGCTCGCGTAGGGGAATAGACAGCGATCAGTTGGATGACATTGCATGCAAGTTAGATACATTCAACGTCTTCCAACAACAAAGGGCCGAACAACGATCACCTAGAGGGTGACGAATTGCAACTAGTCTTGGAGATGAGAGAAGAGATAAAAAAACAAATATAAACGTTAAGAATTTTTTTATGTAATTTTCTTTATTTAATAATATTAAAAAAATTATATTTGTTGTTTTAAAAAATATACAAATAGCCCAGCCCAGCGGTTTGGCTCAGCCCAGCGAAGCCCACCAAACCCACACCCCACCATACCGTGTTGAATGTGGGTCAGCCCATGTCTGCCCCCCAAGCCACGTGTCAACCCATGCCTCAAACCCCCGCCCCACCATACCCCACGGTCTAACAACCAATTTAGTTGACTTTTGTACTTATATTTGGTAGCCCGGTTGGCATTGAAACCGTGGTAACTAATTTATATATATAAATTATATATATATAGAGAGAGAGAGAGAATTGGTCATAATGAACTTTATTTTACTATTATAACTAATTATATTCGAAGATTAAGTTGCATTACTTGCGGATGCATGTTTTATTTATGTGTAGTTGAATTCAATGTTTTAAAAACCGGTTTTTTAATCATACCGGATTAGGCATAAAAATGGTTTAACCGGTTGAACCGGGTTGTGCCGGGCGGTTCAACCGGGTTGACTAGTTAATTGTATAATTTCATAAATTACAACATTAACTCAAAAAATAATCCAAAATTGGATTAAAATAGAAATCTGGAACAAACGATGGGGGTGATGGAAGTCTGGAACAAGTCACGAATGATGGAGTGATGAAACAAGTTTTGAATTTTGCTTGATGGAGATAAAATATTAAATGGAACAAGTCACGAATGATGGAGTGATGAAGCAAGTTTTGAATTTTGATCGATAGAGATAAAATATTAAAAGTTGTTAGGTTAAAGCTAAGAGTAAACATGGAGATCGGATGATAAAAAGTAAAATCCCAACCCAAAAACAGACCTGAGACGGTACCGGTATAACGGTTCAAACCGGTATACCGGATTTTACCGGCGGTACAAAGTCTATGCCGTTTCTCCTACTTACCGGGGTGTTTCGTACCGGATTTACATCCGAAAACGGTAATACCGGTATAACCGGCCGGTATTTACCGGTTTTTAAAACATTGGTTGAATTAGTCATGATGGACCTTGTTAATTACCTTGTTTATGCATATCCTTCGTTTGTCATTGATCACAATTTGATAACATTTTTAATCAACTAAGTTATGACATTTGTATATATTCTAAAATAGGCTAACAATTTGACTAATATTGATATAACAATAGCTTAAATTTTTTGGCTTTACATTCGAAAGAAGTAATAACAACCCTTTGTAGATTATATTATATATGATTGAAGAGGTCATAATGGATCTTGTTTAATAAGATTATATCCATCATAATTATTGCCATTGACAAATTCATAACATTTTTAAACATCTAAAATCATGATCTTTGTTCACTTGTATCTTGGAAAATGACTTCTCTAGAGTATGGATGTATTAACCCAACAAATCAATGTGTTTTAATATCATATGAATTCATGACAGGGTGAAGGATTTGGTTATATATCACTTGTGTTCATGCCAAATAATATTAGCTTTTATTGTAGGTTGCACTACAAGAAAAAAACCTCATTGGTGTCCACTACTACACAACCAAGTATTAGTTACCGAAGAGATTTGTTGCAACTTTTCTACAAATTAGCTATGGATATATTATTGTGTCGTATAGCCATAGCAAAATCAATAAAAATAAGAGTAAATTATTTTTTGAGTCCCTGTTTAAGTGCTTTTAGCCATTTGAGTTCAAAATAAAAAAGTTTAACGCTCTGATCGAGTCACTAACCGCTCATTTTATAACTTTTTGAGCCCTTGTGTTTTAGTGGTTTTAAGTAGTTGAGTCCAAAATCAAAAGTACAAGTGTTAAAAATTGGACTCAAAACGTTAGAAACTGAGCGGTTAGGGACTCAGGATGTTAAACCTTTTTATTTGTATTCAAGTGATTAAAACTAGTAAAGCACAGTGACTTAAAAAGTAATTTACTCT
Source organism: Helianthus annuus (assembly GCF_002127325.2). Classification (NCBI taxonomy): domain Eukaryota; kingdom Viridiplantae; phylum Streptophyta; class Magnoliopsida; order Asterales; family Asteraceae; genus Helianthus; species Helianthus annuus. The sequence goes on from NC_035433.2 coordinate 147,515,638, forward strand.
AAAAATAACAATTTAATAAATAATGTAAGAATATACTTAGCAAAATCATGAAATAAATATTAACAAATAGATTAGCAGAATACATAGCGAAAAAGTGAAATAAATATTTTTAAAAGATAACAAGAAATAGTTAATAAATTCGTAACAAAATACACAACAAAAGTAAGAACTCAAATATTTAAAAAATTTGATAAAATTCTTATTGAAGTTATAGCCAAAGTGAAATATATACATTGAAATATTAAAAAGTACATAGCTTAAAATCGGTAGAAAATATTCTTAGCAGAATTATAACACAATTACAAAAAATATAACACAATGTCGAAAAAAAAAAAGGACAGAATTAGTCATAAAAAAGACTCAATTACGCAAATATAGAAAAGACACAATGATAAATAAAAAAACACAATGATGTAAATAAAAAATCTAAAATCTACCAGTTAAACATCTAAAAACAAAAACCTAAAATTTCACATCGTAGAATTCAATAAGACAATTCTAATGTCGCTTGAATGGTATCAATCGGGGTTCGTTTGATACCCTTCTTACGACTTCTTATTTTAGAAGACTTTGTATTTTTATCCTAACACTATAGTATATTAAAAATAAAACATTTTAAAACTTAGAACTAGTTGATTGTACCTGTTTTAGATATTTCAAGTGTTTTTTAGAATTTTTAGAACGAGTTAGAGTAAAGAGAATCTAAAATGGTAAATTTTAAGCACCTAAGATCATAAATGGTGACCTCTAATCTCCATAAGGAAACCTATGAAACCTATAAACCTGGTGGTTATTGGCACTACTAGAAAACTAGGTTTTTCTGACCGCAATTTTGGTCGCAAACCGGTTGCAATTGCCCTGTTGCGACTGTTTTCCGACCGGAACTACAATCGGAGAAACACCCGTCGCAATTGCTCTATTCCGACCAAGTTGCAACTGCTGCTATCTTTTGCGACCCGGGTTTTGCGACTTTAATAATGGTCACAAATATTGCGACTGTTCCTGGTTTTGTGGGACTTCGGTTGCGACGGTCTTGACGCGACCGTATTCCGACCGCATGCCTTTTACAAACTGCGATCGTTTTCCGACCGCCTGTCTTTTACAAACAGCGACCATTTTCCGACCGCCTGTCTTTTGAAAAATTGCGACCGTTTTTGCGGTCGCAATTTCTATTTATTTTTTAAAAATTATTTTTATCCATTTTCTATTTTAACCTGCATATAATGTCAATTTTAAATTTTACATATTATCAAATTTTCACAATTATATAAAACATCCCACTTGAAACATCAAATACTAAAGTTATCATAACAAAATACATATTCAAAACAAAGTGTTTATACGTTTTGAAACCTAAGTCGATGATTATACGTTTTGAAACCTAAGTCGATGATTATGCGTTTTGAAACCTAGCTTTTAGCATCGCTTCAATGTTTGCCATCATTTCATTCATAGCCTCTTTCTCCGCCTTATCTTTCTCTTTTTCCACCAGCAATCCCGCAATAATCGCGTTCAACCTTTCAATCTAATAAAACCAATGCAAAGTGAAATATTAATGGCCAACCTTATACAATTATAGAATAAAGAGAAAAAATCAGTTTGACTTCTAAGGTCAAATAGCCTATTTTCAATAATATAAATACAAAAGTTAACATATTATTGACTTATTGACTGGTTGCATGAAAAAATAATGTCAATATTTGAGTTTAAACATGTTTAAACCAAACAACTTAAAAGAATAAACATACCTCTTGGTCTTGTTTGCCATGATGCTGAACGTTAAAATCATTCTTAAGATTGCTTAACCCATATACTTTACCTCTCTTCTTTCCCCCGGCAGCTCGGTACCACAATTCTTTGTCAAGTTCTCGGTGTTGGCTACTTTCCTCCCCATATTTTACCTACAAATACAACCTAATTTAACATACTTTGCAGTACCGAACCAATAATATAGATATAATAAAATTGTTATGTAACTTTTTATTATTTATAAAAAAACACCAGATAACTTGTTTCAACCCAGACCAGCAATGATATCTCTAAACTGGAAACCAACCACTGTAGTACACCAGAATATCACCTCAATCAAGCGTAAGGGGGTGTTTAGATAGTTGGGTCACTTTATATTCAACTCGTTACTCATTATCCGTTTTCCTATAGCACTTCTCCTTGGATATCTAACCAAAACTAACCAGCAGCCATAAACATGTTATTGACATAAGTCCATACACGTATATGATGATATTAACAGGAATAAAACATACAGAGCATAAAACAAAATCAATCGATTCCTGTTGTTGACTCTCAACGGATACTTGTTTATCAAATACTCTCAAGTCAAGTCTGAATAACAATTATACTCTCAACTCAGCACAGATATTTTGATTGTGGACCCAGTATTATTAGGTTTAATTTAGCTTGGGCTTGGGCTATCAAATTGGACTTGGGCTATCAAAGTGTACACAATTCACTATTTCAATTTTCATCATCAGTGATTCTTACTCACTTATAGAGGTGAACACAAAACCGGTTAACCGAACCGATTCGGAAAAATGACCTGAATCGAAATCCGTTCAAAACCGAAATTGTAGAAATCGGTTTGGTTTGGTTTGGTTTGGTATACAAAATTACAAACCGTAGGTTTGGGACCGGTTCTTATTCTCCACACCAAAAACCAAATCAAACTGGTTTGGAACGGGTAAGAAAACCAGTCCATTTGTACAATAAAATGTTATTTTATTAGATTTTTAAAAAATAAAAAAACAATTATTTTTATTCTATGATAGTTCAAAAACTATAAAAAAATATAAAATTTGTATTTTATGTTTTTTTAACTATTTTGTCGTAAAAGCAATTAAAAAATGCGCTTAAGAACAGGTTTGGAACCGAAACAAAACCAACCCAAAACTTAGAGTTAATAGCTAAAATGGTCCCTGAGGTTTGCTCATTTTTGCCAGTTTAGTCCAAAATCCAAAATTTTTAAATCTGGGTCCCTGAGGTTTGTATTTTGTTGTCATTTTAGTCCAAATTTCAAAACCCCCTTTTTAAGTGTTGAAACCTAATTGTTTTGTCTTTTTGTGCAGGGGCAATTTGGTCATTCTGATTTACCCTTTTAATAAATTAAAACAAAATTATATATATATATATATATATATAACTCTCTATCTCTCACTAAAACACAGTTCTCTCTCTCTCTCTACATAGATCCCCCATCCACAGATCACCACCGTTCACCACCGCCATCTAAATGCCAAGAATGTGACAAGGGTCATTGGAAGACTCTGGTCTGCCGCTCACTCAAATCCATCTTATGTTGGATCCTCGTCTCAAATTAGCAATGTTTCTTGCCCTAATCCGGATGTGCGACCCCCAATTTGTGCAGACATCAACTGTTCTTCTATTTCCCAACATATCCCTAAACCTAAAGCGGGTTCCCCTAAGAACTTATCAAAATCGAGCAGAGGTGAAGGGGCTAAATCGAGATCTGGAGATCCGGAACTCGATGCTGCTCGTGCTGCGGCCATTGCTCATGATGCTTTAATCCAACAGAAGTTTGATGAAGCCAGAGGTTATGTTCGCCCTACTCGATCTCGGTCTAAACAAAGTGGTGTCTAGATAGCTGGGTTTGGAGTCTGGTGCACGATGGTTCCGGTGGAAGCCCGGCTATGATGACGAAGATGATGGTAGCGGCGATGCTGTAGGTTTGTTATTGTTGTTGTTCATCGAATGAATAAAGATTTGAATCAAAACCAAAAGTTGTGGTGGTGGAGTTCCTGGATCTGATCATCACCGGCGTGTCGACCTCCGGATACCGGGCTTCGTACATCCGGCAGTCGGAGTTTGCGAGTGATGTCGTTGTTGACATCGGTGAATGTGGTGGTGGAGTTTCAGGGTTTTAGGTTTTGGGGGTTTCGATTTGAGAGTGAAGGTGGATGAACAGATCGAGAGAGAGAGAGAGAGAGAGAGAGAGAGTACAGAGACTTTATAGAGAGAGATGTGTTTTTTAGGTTTTTTTATTTGTTATAATAACTTATAAAATGACTAAAATGCCCCTGCACAAAAGGACAAAACAATCAGCATTCAACAGTTAAAATAGGGGATTTTTGGATTTTGGACTAAAATGGCAACAAAATGCAAACCTCAAGGACCCAGATTTAAAAATTTTGGATTTTGGACTAAAGTGGCAAAAGTGAGCAAACCTCAGGGACCATTATGGCTATTAACTCCAAAACTTATCTTAAAAATCGGCCATAAAAACTGGCCAAAACGGGGCAAGACCACTTTAGGCCAAAACCCCAATTTTTTCACCAGAAAGTTCTCTAGTTAATTTTACAACTGTTAATTTATCCTTAGACATTAGTTATAACTGTTGGAATATTCGTTTGGCATCAAATGTTTTTATTATTAAAACACTACTATAAGTGAAATTATGTAATGATGTGATTATAACATTGAGTAAGAAACTTACCCAAGTCTCATGTGCCCTATCATCAACCCATGCCGATTTTTTTCTTGTACATTCCCTTCTAATTCAACGCCCTCCAAATCAACGTCCTCCAAATCAACGTTCTCAACTACCGAACTGCTAGAATCAAGGTCTTTATCAAACGGCCTACTTCCTTTTCTGAGATGTGTTTGTTTCCACATCTCTGAGTGTGACGGTTCATGCCCAATTATCTCAGCCTACAAAGTTAGTATTTATAAGTTAACAAATAATGGTATATTTATCGGTTAAAGATAACGATTAACAACGTTTACCAGTTTTCTTTTGGCAGTCACATAGGTTTGTGACCCGAGGGTATGTTTGCCCCCTTTTGATTCAGTTCTGATTTTTTTGTTTCTTTTAGACTTCGCTTTCCATTCGGGTGTGTTCCAGATCTTAATCATTTGTTTCCATGTCTCTGTTTTGATCCATGGTGGTTTAAAATCAGTAAGAACAGACATATCGTCTTCGACTAGTACATCTTTACTTCTCGCCGTTTCTTTAGCTTGATCTCGTACCCTACACAACAAATCCGGAATTTTACCAGCAATGCACCGCTCCCAGCAACTATATATTTCACCATTCCATTTCTCCTCCCACTGAAAATAACACTACAATAAAAGAAATTTTTAAGAAACATACAAAAGGGTTTAAGTACACACATGGAATCTGATGTAGTGCGTGGTACGATAAATGAAGATCAAACACGTTGATTCTACGAATACCCGTGTAGTTCTTCCCCAACCCCCAAATTGCAACCCAAAGGGCACAGAATTTGAAGTGAAAAATTGAGTATTTTCAAAATTCAAGTCTGATCATTCATATTACTAGAGGAACATATAAATAGAAACTGAAATTCGAAATAGGCCTAAAAAAGACAACGGGCCAAACACATGGCCTAAAACAAAAAGCCCAAAATAGTTCAAAAAACATAAAAATGCAAATAAGTAATAGAAATAAGCATTTTTTTGGCCCGGCCGATGGCCCAAACCGCCATAGGCCGTTTGCAGCAAGATGGAGCTCGTTCTCACGTTCGAATCGCCTGGTCGCACGTCCAAAACGGACCCCCGTAGCCCAAGTTAGAGCCATTTTAGTGAAGCCCCTTTTGTTACGCGGTCTTGGGCCTCCAAATACAAAATAGCCCGTTCCTCCACACTTGGGCCCGCATCAGAATCGTTCAAACAACCGCTTTTTGTCCTCATTAGGAACATCTTTCCAACTTTCCCATGGACCGGACCACATACCCTTTAGGTTTACTCCAATAATCCGCGTAGCCGTTATTTGATTGCTAAATCTATAAAGCAATAAATGAAAACCACATTAGTATCATTTTTATATCCACATAAAGGAACAATATTAATGTATGTGTACTTACTCTCCATCTATAATATAGATCCACTCACGGTTCACTGGTTCAGGTACTTGGACTTGGGAAGAGCCTCCCCGCTTCGTAGAAGCAACACGACACGAAGACTGTAACACCCGTTCTTATAAATCAAGGTTTAACGTATATTTTGCGAAAATAATCATGTAATTTAAAATTACATATACATCGGAAATACGGGTTTGTTAAAAACTTTTACAATTTAAGTGATAAACATAATGTGATTTAATTCGCCGTTTAGAATAACGACAAAACAACGTTGCGGAAGCTTTGTTTAACGTGTGTTCGGTTCTTGCTCGATGCTCGATCTTCATCCGGGACTCCCGACATTCACCTGTGATCAAAACCAACTTAAAGGTCAGTTTTGATAATTAATTAACTAATACAATGGGGAAATTAGGAAAATCCAACATGGATATCTTAAACCCAAAACAAAAACTCATTTCTAACCTCCACCGTAACTTACGGTAGCACCGTAAGTTACGGTGGCCTCTGTGTTTCAATTATTCAACCGTACAACAGTAGGCATTTACCGTAACCAAATTATGTCCACCGTAACTTACGGTGGCACCGTAAGTTATGGTGGCCCCTGTATTCCATCTTTCTATTTTGCCGTTTTTGACACGAAAACTTTAGTATCTTTCAATTTGCTCGTCCGTTTAACCTACCGTTTCTTCCTACGTGTTTGTAATTTGATTCTCCATCATATGGAGTTAAAATCTAACATCCGGTTTAACAAAATTTCAGACTTTTAAGTCTTTGGCTTATTACCCTTTTTGCCAACTTTTGACCCGTTCGTGATTTCATCATCAAACTTGTGTATTTGACCTTTATATCTCATATATTTCTTCAACTTAATGTTATCTACCATACTAGATTATAATCCCCGGTTTATTACACAAATTAAACTCGTTTTCGTTTGTATGCTTATTTTGACCCGTTAAGGGTATTTATGCACTAAGGTCCCATAACATCCCTTTTATACTTATCTTAAGGATTTAATCTACCAAATCACTTATTTCCAACAACCTTTAAAGGTCGTTTGCCCGGTTTACCCATCAAGGGCATTTTAGTCAACTTTAGCCCCTCATTTACGACGAAGGGCATTTGCTACTTAATTGACCCCAAAAATGTATGTTTAACTACAATCGTATTTATACGTACCTGGCTCGAGTCAACCTAGTGACCCGTTTCGACACCTTGCTTTTATTACCGATATTCTATGGCGACGCAATTATCCCAATTACTATTCGCTCCTGTAACACATGACTTGACCACCACATTAGTTGATTTTGTCAAATGACGTTATTCCCACGATTTGACCCGTTCGGTCTATATAACCCAACATTTTCATATGTAACAAAAACATGGTTCTTAATTACCAATCACACATCCGAACCATTTCGGGTTTTCTCACTAGATCCCTTTCTTTCTAAAGTCAATTTCCTATATTTTTGACCCATTCGGCTTATGCTATGGGTGTCCTTTGAAACTTATTTTACTTTAGTCAATACTTGACTAAATTTCCATTTTTACCCATTTTCCATTACTAGTTACGCTATAAGGTAACTTTAAGAAAACTCTTAAACTATTAACCAATTCATGACTAGTTTACCATTTTGCCTCTTTCACCATTAATCATGGTTTAAAACGTTTCTATTCGTTCCAACCCAATTCGTTTCGTGTTGGAACCCATAATTCGAACCAAATCCTTTGTTGTATTTATCGCCTATAAAATAAACACGTATACTACAAGTAGGTGTAAGTTTTACTTACCTTGCATCCGAAACATGCTTTTACTTCTTATTTACTTCGTTTGACCCGCTTCCTTTCCAAGCCTCCACCTAGCTTGTCAAGCGTCAAACTATCATCATAATTCGTAAGACGGTTAGTTTAGTCATTATCACATACGACTATTCCACCTTACAAACTCTATGTCGGAACTACTATCCGACTTCAATATTGGTTTATTTGACTTTCGATAGTCAACTAACTTCAATCATATTACACGCACAATAAGTTCAATCAACATCACGTTTAGAACCCATATTATTTCGTATTACACGTAGTTAGTCGAGTTAGCCAATTACGCGTTTCTTTCATAATTTCATTATGTCAACATTCATTTGGGCATTTTAACAAACACCTAATGTGCATAATATTACTTATTTACTAACTAATTCATAACTAGTTATCTTTACCAAGATTTATACCACAATTCAAACCTCTATGTTTAGTGTTCATGAACTACACATCATATTTCCAGAAATCAGTTTCTAAGCACCAATTTACACTAGATTAGCATCCTACATCCTTGTGTTTATCATTTTCTCATAAAACCCATGAATTACCTTCAATGTGTTCATGAAATTTTTCAGAATTTAGCCATGATTTTACATGTTTTTGTCTAGGTTTTACTCCTAGACACCATATCAACCCTAGTCTACCCAAATAGCTAACATGCAACATAAATTTTCAGATTTCCCAATTTCATGAGAAATTCAAACAGAGAATTAACACCAAATTTTACATACCTTGTAACCCCCTTGTGATGAGGATCACGAATCTATATATGTTTAGATTTTGATTTGGGACAAGAATTGACCTTCAATCTGGTTGTTTTGTGAATGTTTAAGGTTTAGATGGAGCCTGGGGGTCGCCCCTGATGTTGGTCGATTTCCACAAAACACAGACAATTGTGTTTTGTGTTTTATTTTGTTATTTCTATACAATAGTTTTCATTTAGACACATATGGTCCCTCATTTTTCACTCTTAATTCTTTTGAACTCCTAACTACTCATAAGTGACTAACTAACTTAGTTAGTGTCATTCCTAGTTAGTTTAGTAGGTTCGGGAAGTCGTAACCCGTTTACTTTAAGTCCCGTTAAATCGGGCCTTTTATCCATCCTATTTCTTTAAAAGCTTTTATTGACTTTTTGTTTAATATTAGGATTAATTATTTAAATCATAATATTTACCGGGTAAAATTTTACCACTAACGGTACTTTACCCGTCTTTTAGTGTTAACGGAGTTTGATTACCCAAACCCGTTTTCGGGGTGTTACAAGTCTACCCCCCTTAAAGAGGTTTCGTCCTCGAAACCTTTTCTTACATAATTTATTGAGTTTCAACCCAATGTACATAAACTGAGTAACCTTCTAAGCATTACTCACACTCTGACCATTTGTTAGTGTCATTAGACAAATATGGTAACATCTTTTAATTACACAACATATGTATTCTTTCATGCGAAATTACGCAACTCAGAATAACACCATCTCGTTATTTCGACTTGTTTGATTAACTTAGCGAAATCCATCGCCTTTATACTTTCGGATTCTTTGTGAATCCGTTATTTTCGCCCATTTGTATGTTTCTATTGAGATCTTTCACTGTTTTTTTTTTTTACAAACAGACCCTTTCCTTTACGAACTTATTCATTTGGTTCATTCATACAGAATTCGCCGCTAAAATGAATTTCCTGATTTTATCTTATTTATTTAGCACTATCTAGGTGTGCTATTAACGGAATTCTACAAGGCATATTACCACATACCTTTCGGCCTTATCCTTTTTATCGTGCCTTTACTCGAACTGACTTCCCAACACTTTGCTTGTGTTGTCTTGTGATCGCTCAGTATAGGCGATCAATACTTTTTGTTATTATGACCTTATGGACCATCGCTGCCGTCTTCTACTCACTTACCTTTATTGTTTGGCTTGACTGAGTAGCTATTTGGCCACTTGGTCATACACGCTTATCAACTATGATTATTTGACGCTAATCTTAATATAGATAGCGTGTTGAACACTTTCTTAATTTAAATATTGACCTTAACCGGCCTCACTGACTAGACTTATTAGTCTAGTTACTTCATACCCATCTTTCGCGCTACTATGTGATTTTATTTCACATAACTTTCCTGACCGTGATCGCGTCACGTCATGTTTAATTTATATCAAAATTTCATTTTTGAAAATATCGCTTTTCAAATGTAACGTCTTGCGCCTATCAGTGTCAAGACTTGAACCTTTCATGCTTAATATTCAATTTCCTATCAGAATTCATATTGGTGACAACGTTATTTCTTACAAAAATCGAAGTTTTAGTTTTAGGATCCTTTCTTTAACTTTTGTCATTTATCCATACATTGATATTGACAGTTGATGAAACAATGGTTAACCGGGCAGGGTTAACACACTGGTCTCGTCAAGAAGGGTTAATCCCTTCCTCTCGGAGATCGCTGGCTGGGTCACCGGTGGATGATCTCCTGCACAAGGAAACAAGCCGTGACTCGTAACAAGGAGGATGGGGTGGGGGGTGCTCCTTGTTACCACTCTCCGGCGTAAGAATCAGTAGTTTGCTTGGGAAGCAAAGCAAGATTGTAGTAGTAGTGAGAGAGTTGTGTAGAGATACCTCAAACCTGGTTTGGGGTTGGTATTTATAGCCGAGGAGTGAAGGAGGAGATTGATGGATGGGCTGACGACGAGCTGCACCGTTGCAGGTGTGTCAGTCTCGCCGGCCGTGGGGGTTACGCCACGTCAGCCCATTGCTTTAATAGCTCTGACAGGGGACTGTCGCCGGCGCCACTTGGTGTCAGCCACTTGCCTGGCGTGTCAGTCCACTTGCTGGATATGCAGGGTGCGGTGCGAGCCGCATCGCTGCATGTGGTAACGTCTGAAGTTACCGCGTCTCCTACTTGTGATCAAGAAATACGCGAGATGCGGTGTTGGCCGCATCGTCGTATGTTGGAGACTATTTGCTCGCTTCCCTTGTCGTGACGAAAATGGCCATATGATGCGGTGCCAGCCGCATCGACATGTTCATCTTCTTTCGTACTTGGGTCAAGCTATTCATCTTCGAACCGAATGGGTTCGAAGGATGTGACCGCATGGGTGCGGTTTGCTTGCTGGTAGGGGTTTGTTTGATGCGGGTAATGGTCGTTTTGGGACCATACCCCTTCAAGTCCCCCCAGTCTAGTGTTGCTCCCTTGTGCAAGTTGCACGTGGGAGGAGTACTGGACTTATAGTGTAGGAAGGTAGTGTGGCAGTTTGGAGAAAATTTTAGGCCAGATCAACCTGGTGATCTGGTAAAAAATCCGGCTATGCCTCTTCCGTACCGGTGAAGGGATTTCGCTTGATGCGAAATTCTCAGCCGTTGCATGTCATCAGGTGGGTTGCCACCTGTTGTTGTGTTGAAGGCCTGTTAGGGACCTTCATAGTAATGCTGCACAAACTTCGAACCAACCTTTTTGATGGTGGTTCGAAGGTTTGCACATGTTTCGAACCTCTTGGAGGTGGTTTCTTCTTCGAACCATTTGCCAGAATGGTGCACGAAGAAGAAAAGAAAAACTTGTAAACCAACCGTTGCGGTCAGGTTTGAAGGTTTTGGATGTTGTGTTAGAACTTTGCTCAAGTTCTATGTTCAGCATCCTATGATGAGATGACCATCCCTTTTTTGTTGGGTGTTCGTGTTCATCTTGATAGCTCTCAAGTAACCGTACGTTCTTTGCGGTTACTTCGTTGCGTCATTGTTGGCCGTGTTTGGTCGAACAATGTGGATCTAGACTATGGGTAAATAAACATGGTCATAGGCAAGGGGATGCCCATCGTTGTTTATTCCAAGCGATCCATTGGTAGGTAAACAAAGTCCTAAGCAGACTTGTTACCGCGGTCCGTTGGCAGGTAAACAAAGTCATAGGCAGACTTGTTACCGCTGTTTGGACACTTGCTGCTTGATAAGTGCTTGTTTAGAGCACGTATCTGCGTTCTTTCTGGGGCCACTTACCTTCACGCTCCAATACCGAGTTTACAACGAGGTAGCCTCGTTCGGTGATGTGGAGTGAGCTTTGCGTTTCCGTAGCAACCACTCTGCGGAAGCTATGGTTATGTCTGTAGCTCGTCATGGGTGTCTGCAATGTTGCAGTCCCATATTCGCTCAAAGTGTGCTTGTTGCACGGACGTAACTCTTTGAAGGTTCAGGAGTCAGGGCTGCTGATGTGCGGGCGCGTAGATTCCGTTCCTTCTTTCTTCTGAAGAAGTTGTTCATGCACCCTCTGTGGTTGTGAACCGGACAGGAGGGATTTGAAGCTTGAAGAAAAGGAAGGCAATGCGCTTTGCCTGTTTCTGAGATGCGGTTCAGTCCAAAGAACAATACTGGTTCTGAGCATCTGACACATCTGAATGGGTTCATGTGTGTCACTTCCGCATATTTCACGTGTGTTCGTGAGTGATGCGGAAAAGGTAATATATCCCTTTATAGCATAGATAGATATATTTCTACCTATTTTTCAGGGTATATAAAAAAAACGACATGCGGTATGGGTTATGGTGCGGTAAACCAGAAAAAACCGCATGCCGCTTATGTTTTTTGGATAATGTTGTCGCTTTTTCTTGCCTACGTGGCTTAATCGCACGTGTGAGTTGGTAGAAGTTGGTGAGACGTTTCTGCATGTGCTGAAATGAAAGGACATTTGTACTGCCCGAGGTATTAAATGCACTGTAGCAGGGAGTGTAAACGTCTTCTTTGTCAGGCGCGTGGGCGGCCACGCGCGCGTGATAACCGTCAGCTGAAACGGCGCTCGACACGTGTTGTTGCAGGATACGCTCTTTTTGAACGTGATAATTTGCTTTCTCCCTCCGCATTAATTGCGATGGGTATATAAGGGGATAACCGTTTGTGGTTTCCTCTCACTTTGTCGAAAATTCAAAAAATTTGCCGTTTGAGAGAAAGTTGTTATCTGTCTTCTCCGACGATTTTTTCTGAAATTCCGGTGAGGTTTCTAGTGTTTCTGTTCACCATCTTCTATTTCTTTGATATTTTCGATGGCTGAACCATCTAGTCCACACAATGTGGAGGGTGAAAACCCTGAACAGCCGATAGTGGCTGAGGAAGAAGAAGAGGATGATGACGTTGATGTTCCCGGTGGTGGGTTACCGGTGTTGAAGTGGACAAAAGGTAGTTTTAAAACCCTGATGGCCACTGTTCAGATGGCCAAAGACTGGAATGCTACTTACCCACAAGTGGGGGACACCGGTGCCGATGCTCCGGCCGGTTATATAACCTTGTGGGCGGATTTTTTCACCCACGGTAACCTTGGGTTGCCGGTGACGGTGTTTGTGGCGGAGGTATTGGAGTATTATCACCTCCATATCTCCCAGCTTAGTCCTTTCGGAATGTTCCGAATTAGGAATTTTGAGTACACATTCCGTGCCCATGGCCTGCCCATTTCAGTGGAGAATTTCCGGCGTTTCTACCAGTTGACGGTGAACACCGGTTTTTTCTCGTTCACTCAAAGGCATGGGAGTCTGAAGTTGATGACACCCCCTAAGGGTGTGACAGGCTGGAAGAAGAGGTTCTTCTACGTGAAAGCCTGTGCGGTCTATGCTAACATGTCTTTCAGGAACGTCGATGTTGGAGTTTCTGATGAAGATATTCCTGTTGCTTCCGCAAAGACCGCGGACTGGTTCTCTAGGCTGCGGCCTATTGAACTCAAGAAGTTGGATAATGACCAACTATGGATATTGCGGATGATGCTCTCTAGACCGGATAGGAAGGAAAGACCCGTGTTACGAGAACAGGGTGGTGGTAAGTTAGTTACCCTTTGTTATTTTCCTTATTTCCTAAGCCTTTGTGGTAACCTGCATGCATGTATCAGCGGATGCGGTTGGCTTGTGGAGGATGTTTGAACCTGATTTCAAGGGCCAGGTTGAACTGATCGCGGTTGAGCTGAAGAAAGGTTTCAACCTTGAAATTCTGAAGAACTTCCGCGTACCATCAAAAGCGGTGCTGGAAGCCCCGGTTCCGGGAGACGCAAGAGGTACGTCTTACGTGGCATTAGTTTTTTCAGTTTATCTTTTTGACTGGTTCTGTTGATTGTGTCAATCCAGGTGTCCTTGCGGATTTGGGGAAGTTTGAGAAACGCGTCCCCAAAAAGACTGTGGAGAAGAAAACGGTAAAAAAGACCGTGCGGGGTCGTGGTAAGGGGAGTGTTGAAGGCTCAGCTGCCCCTTCTTCCGTTTTCGAAGCCGCAGGTACCTATCAATCTTGTTCTCGGGGATATACCGATTACGTCGTAGTATCTGACACCCTTGAGGGTTTGGGTGTTATAGGTAGCGGTGCGGCCGCGGGTGGAACTGCTGTGGTTCCCCCCGTTGTTGGAGAGAAAAGGGGGACAGAGCAGAAAGCTGCTGGTGGTGGTGAACCGAAGAGGCGGAGACTGCAGACCAGGAGAGTTGCTCCGGTGCAGAAGAAACCTGCAGTCGCTGCTGGTAAGTATATCCCTTTTCTTTGTTTTGTATGTACCATGAGTGGGAAATACTCATTGAATACTCTTTGTATTTGCAGAATCCCGAGATGCGGGGTATTCTTTTTTTGACATTCCTGCGTCTCCTCCGCACACCGCTGCCGCGGGTGCGGATGTATTGAAGGAGAAGGTCGCGCCTAAGGAGCCTGCGGCCCCTTTTGCTGTGCCAGTTCGTGATCCCCTTTTGGAGAAGACGGTGGAGGCGACTGCTGACCGGATTTTTGACACTGTGGACTCCTCGGACAATCTGATCTCTCCTGATGAGGGTGACGGATTGAACTTGAGGTTCTCAGATGCCGGTAAGCAGAAGTCTGATGCTGAGGTGCGGCAGCAGGATGCTGAGCCGCAGAAGTCTCCTGCTGGGGAGAAAGGTAGCGGCTCGTCTGCCGGTGGTGCGGGTTACGACGGGCCTCCAATTCAGCCTGGAGAGTCTGAATTGGAGTATTATTACCGCACCTACTCCCCGGGTCGCAGTATGGTGTACCACCGACCCCCCTGGGCTGTTATGCAGGGGGATGATATTTCTAACGACCCTGCGGCATGTAGGGAGATTTTGGGTGGTCTGGGGACCCCCTTTGAAGTTGATCGGGCTCGTGCCGCACCGCGGGAGCTGCGTATAAACCAGCTCTCGACCATGTTGGTAGGGACTTCCATTGTGGCTAATGCCATTGTGGAAGATTATAAGGTGCTGGGCCGCCGCGAGGAAGATGCTGCTCGCATGCGGGCAGAAGCGGAAAAGCTGGTCCAGGCTGCCCGTGCGGGTGCGGAGCAGCTGGAGAAGGACAAAGCTGCTTTTGAGAAGCAAAAGCAGACTTCTGAGTGGGCTGCCACTGCCCAGCTGAAACAGGTGCGTACTCTTGCTAAACTCCTTGCTGATGAGCGCAAGAGTTGGAACGAAAAGTTGTCCAATGAGCGCAAGAAATGGAATGAATCTTGGGCTAAGCAGAATAACGTTCTGTTTCATACTCGGCAGGAGTTGGCGACTGCCAAGGCAGCGAATGCTACCTTGAGCAAGGAGAAGGCTGCGGCTGAGGCCGTTTCTGTTAAAGCGCTGCAGGCGAAGGCCGACGCCTTGAAGGCCCTTGAAGAGGCCAAAGAAGCCGGGGCTCGTGCCTCAAAAGCCCAGGAAGAGGCCGCAGAGAAGGAGAGCCGTGCTTCTAAGGCTCTTGAAGAGGCGAATGCGGAGCGCATTCGTTTAGGCAAAGTTGTTGAAAGCCTGCAGGTATGTTTCTTTACCTTTGTTGCTTTCGTCTTTATTGTTTTGAAAATATTCATTGAGTGAACTGTTTGCTGTTCTTGTAACAGGCTGAGGTTCAGGCCCGGGAGGTCGCGGTTACGGACCTTACTGCCCGCGTATCTGTTGCGGAGAACCGGGCTGACGCTGCTGTTGAGGCCAAGGATGCCTTGGTGTCCTCTTTTAACCAGCTGGAAGCTGACCGTGAGTGGTTGCGGACTCACGGCATCGCGCGTGTAAGTATCCTTTGCCTTTACATTTGCTTGGATTAGCATTCAAGACTTATGATCTTTTTATTGCAGATTGTCGAGGCTATAATGAATGCCCCTGAGACCTCATCAGGTTTGGACCTGGTTAAGGAACGTGCGCGTGATGCTGGCTTCAAGGCTGGTTTTAACCGCTGCATTGGGCACATCAATGTACTATCCGCAGGCGGTTATACCGATCAGGCATCCGGGTTCCGTGATGTGGATACCGAGGGTCGTCTGGAAGCGGCCGTAGCCTCCTTTTATGACACGCCCCTTGCCTGTGTAGGGGAGCTGGACGAGTGTTTGGAGGTTGCGGACTATGTTGACCGCTTGCGGATGCTGTACCCTGTCGTGGAAGAGGAAGAACCCGCTGGTGGTGCCGGAGGCGACGCGGGGACCAGTGGTTCAAAATAGGGTTTAGGTTGGCGAGTGTGCCTCCTTTTTTGTATTCCTCTTGTATAGGGTAGGAACTTTATGTAAATTCAGTAAGCATCATGTAGATACTTGAATTTTTTGAATATAAAGTTTCTTTGTTCAGTTTATACAAGTGTTTTTAATTCTTGCATGTCTGAACGTGTGTATGCGTAATCTTTACCCATTTATGAACGGGGTCAAGTATACTCCATACTTTTGTTGTATGGGTATGCATCAATTCTGTTATTTACCGTGTGAGGGTTTTTAGAATTGCTTAAGCTTTGTAAAAGCTTATGTTACCGGAACTCTACCCATTTGTGAATGGGGTCGAGTGTACTCCATACCTTTGTCGTATGAGTCCGCGTCAATTCCATTGTTTGCCTTTTTGGGGCTCAGGAATTGTGTTTAACAAAAACTTGTGTATCCGGCCGGATAAAACATGCAAGTCTGTTTGTCTTTTGCTGGCCTATTACAATATTTGTGTGTGGTTACCACTTTGTATGGGTATCATGAATGAAGATTTTGCCAATCTGTTTTTGGGATACCGCAAAGTGGAACACGCATTTGTAATAGTAATAACAAACAATATTGTAGAAAATTGCTTATTTATTTATTTGCAAATGGCCTGCGGCCCGATAGGTTACATAGAGAGTGTAGGAACATAGCTTACATATAGCAGCGTCTAAGCTGTTGTGCGTTCCATGTTCTGGCGATAGGTTCGCCCTCTAGTGTTTGTAACCTGTATGCGCCCTTCCCTAAGACCTCGCTGATGAGGTAGGGTCCTTCCCACTTGGGGGCAAGTTTTCCTGGGCGTTCGGCATTAGATGCCTCGTTGTCACGTAGGACGTAGTCCCCTGGAGTGAAAGTACAAACGCGAACTCGCGCGTTGTAATACTTTTCCAGTTTGGATTTGTATTTGGCCTCGTTGATGGCGGCGTTCTCGCGCCTTTCTTCTAGGAGGTCCAAATCGATCCTACGTTCCCTATTGTTGTCTAGCTTTTCGATAGCCAACATTCTAGGAGATGGGAGGCCCATTTCCGCGGGTATCACCGCTTCAGACCCGTAGACGAGGCTGAAAGGTGTTTCCCCGTTGCTTGTTTTTGGGCTAGTGCGGTGAGCCCATAAGATGCTTGGGAGTTCATCGACCCAGCCACGCCTGGCTGTTCCCAATCGTGCTTTGATTCCTTCGACTAAGCCTTTATTTATACTCTCGACTTGGCCGTTCCCTTGTGGGTGTGCGACTGACGAGAATATGTGTTTGATGTTCAGCTCTTCTAGCCATTGTTGGAATTCGTCGGCAGCGAAGTTGGTGCCGTTGTCGGTAACAATGTACATTGGTAAACCGAAACGGCAGATGATGTGCTCCCAAATGAACTTTCTTGTTATCATAGCAGTGGTGGAAGCGAGTGGTTTCGCCTCTACCCATTTTGTGAAGTAATCAACCGCCACTATGATAAATTTAACTGCACCTGGTGCGTCCGGGAATGGTCCCACTACGTCGATCGCCCATTTTTGAAAAGGCCATGCAGTAGTGACGGGGACCAGATTGTTTTTTGGCCGCAAAGTTTTTGGTGCATGGCGCTGGCAGTCCATGCATTTGCGTAATTCTTTGACGGCGTCCAGGTGCATGCCGGGCCAGTAATACCCGGCATTCATGATTTTTGCCACGACCATGCGTGGTCCGGCATGTATGCCGCATATGCCCTCATGTATCTCTCGGATAAGGTATGTGGCATCTTGTGGATTAACGCATCGGAGGAGCGGTCCGAGGTATGACTTTCGGTATAAGATACCGTCTCCCATTTGATAGTGGCACGCTTTGTATTGCAACTTACGTGCCTCTGTTTTGCTCTCGGGAGTCACACCTGACTGGAGGTATGCGATAATTGGTGTCATCCATGACGTTGTTCCGTATTGGATGACACTGACCTGGCGTAGAGGAACCGAAGGATTTTGCAAAATCTCGATACGTACCTCCTTTGCCAAGTGTTGGAAGCTGGTGGATGCAAGTTTTGATAGTGCATCCGCAGATTTGTTTTCGCTTCGATTAATGTGTCGAATATTGAATGAAGCGAATTTGGATTTTAGCTGCAGGGCTTGCTCGAGGTAGAGGATCATGATATCCCCTTTGGCGGCATAGTCGCCGCGTACCTGGCCCGCAACTAACAAGGAATCGACGTGCGCTTCCAGATGTTGCACGCCGATTTTGACTGCTAAACGTAGCCCGGCTAGTAGTGCTTCATATTCTGCCTCGTTGTTGGTGCTTTTAAAATCGAGGCGGATGGCATATGTAAGCTCTTGGCCGTCAGGGCTGACGAGTCGCAGACCTGCGCCCGCGCCGTCCTCGTTGGATGCACCATCGGTAAATAGTGCCCATACTTCTGAGGAGGGTGGTGGGGGCGCAGGATTTTGGGATTCTTCGCATTCTTGGATGCGATCCGCTGGTACTTCAGCGGCGAAATCAGCTAAGATTTGGCCTTTGATGGCAGGGCGCGGTTTGTAATGTATTGTGTGTGCGCCCAGCTCAATTGCCCATTTTGCTAATCTCCCAGAGATGTCGGGTTTGGACAGGATCGGGCCGATCCTGTAATTGGTTAACACTGTGATGATGTGGTTTACGAAGTAGCGTCGTAACCGTCTTGAAGCATGTACCAGTGCTAGTACCAATTTTTCCATTATTGAGTATCTCGTCTCCGGGTCGTTGAGCATTTTGCTGATATAATAGATGGGTGTTTGAACCCCCGTTCGTTCCACTATTAATACCGCGCCCACTGCGTTGTCCGCAGCGGATAGGTATAAGATGAGTGGCTCATCTTTGCATGGTGCGGTTAGTGTTGGGAGTTGTATCAAACACTCCTTCATTTCCTGGAAGGCCTTTTCGGCCTCTGTGGTCCACTGGAATTGTTCTTTCTTTGAACAGCTTCGCAGGGTCTTGATGAAAGGGTATGACTTGGCTGCGTGGTTAGCCAAGAACCTGTTGAGTGCCGCCAGCCTTCCGGCCAGGCGTTGCATATCTTTCATCGATGCAGGCGATGGCATGCGCTCGATCGCCTGCACTTTTTCCGGGTTTACCTTGAATCCATCTTTGGTGACGATGAACCCAAGGAATTTGCCCTCTTCCATTCCAAACGAGCATTTCCCTGGATTGAGCTTCATGTTGACGCTTCGCAGAGTTTGGAATGTTCTTTCTATATCGGTGAGCATGGTATCTTCTTCCATGCTCATGACGACCAGGTCGTCCATGTAGATTTCGACACTTTTGCTTATTTGACCGCGGAAAGTGTCGTTCATCAGTTTTTGGTAGGTTGAGCCCGCGTTGCGCAACCCAAACGGCATTTTTGTGTAGCAGTAATTTCCGGTTGGGGTCCGGAATGCCGTTTTGTCTTCATCCTCAAGTGCCATTTGTACCTGGTGGTACCCTTTGTAGCAATCGAGGAAACACTTCCACCGAAATGGCGCGAGGTTATCGACTTTTTCGTCGATTTCTGGAAGCGCGTAACAATCCTTGGGGCAGGCCTTGTTAAGGTCCTTGTAATCGACGCACATGCGCCAGCCCCCGGATGGTTTTTCTACCATGACAGGGTTGGATAACCAAGTCTGGTACTTGACTTCCCGCAGTATACCTGCGGAGAGCAGTTCTTCGATCTGCTCTTGCATCGCCTGATTTTTAGCTGACCCAAGGTGGCGTTGGCCTTGGATCACTGGTTTGATACCTGGTTTGGTATTCAAATAGTGCTGCGCTATTTCACGTGGGACCCCTGTCATGTCTGCAGGAGTCCACGCGAAGATGTCTTGGTTCCTGAAGAGAAGCTCCTTCAGGTGCGCTCTGGTGGTCGAGGACAAGGCGTGACCCAATGTGACCTTCTGTTCCGGATGCGTTGGGTTGAGAACCCATTTTTCCGGTTGGTCGACGGGGGTGGGCCTTGCGACCTTTGTCGGACGTGCTTCGTCCGTCATCATAACGTCCTTGCGGGCGTAGATGATTGCAACCCCTGATGCGGTTGGGAAACCAACCGCGGAGTGGGGGACGGATGTGATCATATTGAAGTCTCCTTGGGATTCTCTCCCAAGGATGACGTCATAATTGGAGGTGTGGGGTAAGACCATAAAGTTAACCTCCTCTGTCCGCGTGTGTTTACCATTGGTAAGACGCACGGGAAATGTAATTTGACCTAGGGGAAAGACTGTTTCCCCTGCGAATCCGGCCAGCGGGTAATCTACGGCTTGCAACCGATCTTTGTCCTCTTGGTCAAATTGATTGAAGCATTGCTCGTAGATTATATCGGATGTACTGCCCGGGTCGATGAACAGACGCTCGGTGCAGTAATGGGCCAGCTGGCCTGAAATGACGACGGCGCGTCTGTCACGCGGTCCGCCTCGGACTTTTGGGAAGACGACTTGCTCGTCTTTCCAATCATTGTCCGGTCTTCGTGCCGCTTTTCGCGGCCTACCCTTGCCTCCGTAGATCATGTGGGTGGAAGCCACGCACATGGCTTTCTTTCCGGAGGAGGTACCTTCGTTGTGAGGGGTGATATGCTTGGTGGGCTTTTGTCCACCTGGTAAAAGGTGTTGCAGTTTCCCCTCTTTCAACGCCCGCTCAATCTCCAGCCGGAGACTGATGCAGTTGTTGGTGGTGTGGCCCGAGTCCTTGTGGTACTCACAGTATAGTGTGAGGTCCTGACTTTTCTTGGACTTCATTGGTTGGGCCGGTCGCAAGAATTGTGGGTCCGCGAGGAGGACCTCTCTTGGCGACTGGTTGATCTCGGTCCATTTGCGGTCCCGAGATTCTTTTCTTGGTGCCCGAGTGTCTCGGGCCGGGTTGTAGCATTGTGGGTCAAACGTGTTGGGTTGCGGGAAATAGGGTTTAGTAATATCCCGATTTCCTGCCTCCCGGTTTCGCTTGTTGTTACGTTTGGACCCTTGGTGGGATGTTTCGGCTTGAGGTTTTGCCTTTTTGACGTGCGGTTCGAGCGACCGCTGTGTCTGGGCGTATGTCTTGACTGCGGTCATGACATCCTCCCATTTTTTAGGCAAACCCTCCTTGCCAGAGATGGTCATGACCATCTCTCTGTCTTTGACGGCCCGAATAAAATGGTTTCGCGCCATTTGGTCCGCCACGTCGCCTATTTCTAGGCATTCTTTATTGTAACGGATGACGAATGCCTCGAGCGATTCGTCATCCCTTCGCCAGATGTTCATGACGTCCAACGAATCGCGTTCGTGGCGTCGCTGTTGGCTAAAGTGGGCGAGGAACTTGGCGCGCAAGTCCTCGAAAGAATCCAGTGATCCCACTGGCAAAGAATCAAACCATGCCCTGGCCAGACCGATAAGGGTCTGGGGGAAAAAATTGCACCAGGTGGGTTCGTCCCACCTGCCATTGACGCCTGCGCCTGTGAAGATGTTCATGTGGTCGTCCGGGTCGGTCGAGCCACTGTATTTCCCAATGTTGACTGGGAATTTTGTCGTTGTGATATCGGCGTTGGCGATGTGCGGGACGAATTTTGAATTTTCGGCCGCGGCCCTTGGCCTGTATGGTTCGTGCGCAGGGCGCTTTGCCGCCCTGAGGTATGTAGTGCGGGGGTGACTGGGAGGAACATAGTTGCGTCCCCCCGGTCTGCTGTTGGTGTCGTGAGACTCCCCGCGGTAGGTTTGATCGTCAGGGTCGGTATGCCCGTACCCTTCCGTGTAGGGTTGCGGGCCCAGTCGGCTCTGGATGCCTGGGCCGCGCCTGGAGGCTGACCGCCTCCTATCTTCCCCACAGGGGCCCAGGCGGGTGTGCACTGGCCCTCTGGAGCGGGACTCATATGAGAAAGTGTCCTCATCGAGTGTGTGGATCGAACAGTAAGATGATCCACGGTCGTCATGTCGGCTTCTGGAAGCCGGACGTGAGTGTAACCTGCCATCGTATTGGAGTATACGGTTGGCAGGTGTGTGTTGTATTGGAGTAGGCCCAGCTTGTACGTTTGCTTCCGTACAAGCGCGGTTGTAAGCCGCTATCAGCAGATCAGTCTGCTGTTGGTACCAGGAGTGCAAGTCCACGCCTGGTGGAAGCACAGTTGGGGCCTGTGATAAGTCGTGTCCGAACGCAAAGGATGGGATCCTTTGGGTGGACGTGCCAATGTGTCCGGGTTGGGGGGTCGAAGGGTGGACCCCTGTTGTTACCGGGGGATTTGGGTTATCCGCATTGGTGTTTTGGTTATCAGTCATGATCTTGAGAGGGAGAGGGATGGATTAAAAAGTGCTAATAGTAGCGGTGGGCGCCAATGATGAAACAATGGTTAACCGGGCAGGGTTAACACACTGGTCTCGTCAAGAAGGGTTAATCCCTTCCTCTCGGAGATCGCTGGCTGGGTCACCGGTGGATGATCTCCTGCACAAGGAAACAAGCCGTGACTCGTAACAAGGAGGATGGGGTGGGGGGTGCTCCTTGTTACCACTCTCCGGCGTAAGAATCAGTAGTTTGCTTGGGAAGCAAAGCAAGATTATAGTAGTAGTGAGAGAGTTGTGTAGAGATACCTCAAACCTGGTTTGGGGTTGGTATTTATAGCCGAGGAGTGAAGGAGGAGATTGATGGATGGGCTGACGACGAGCTGCACCGTTGCAGGTGTGTCAGTCTCGCCGGCCGTGGGGGTTACGCCACGTCAGCCCATTGCTTTAATAGCTCTGACAGGGGACTGTCGCCGGCGCCACTTGGTGTCAGCCACTTGCCTGGCGTGTCAGTCCACTTGCTGGATATGCAGGGTGCGGTGCGAGCCGCATCGCTGCATGTGGTAACGTCTGAAGTTACCGCGTCTCCTACTTGTGATCAAGAAATACGCGAGATGCGGTGTTGGCCGCATCGTCGTATGTTGGAGACTATTTGCTCGCTTCCCTTGTCGTGACGAAAATGGCCATATGATGCGGTGCCAGCCGCATCGACATGTTCATCTTCTTTCGTACTTGGGTCAAGCTATTCATCTTCGAACCGAATGGGTTCGAAGGATGTGACCGCATGGGTGCGGTTTGCTTGCTGGTAGGGGTTTGTTTGATGCGGGTAATGGTCGTTTTGGGACCATACCCCTTCAACAGTCCATAATTTATTCTTTTCTTTTTTCTTTTTTTTTTAAAGAAATCTTAGTTTTATACGGGGAATCGTAACAAGTTCCCTTATATCACACTACTGACCCGTAGGTCCCTTTACTTAGCCTCGTAGGCTATTTCCTTAGGCTTTCACCTCTTTGAGGCGAGGCCCTTATGATCCTTTTGCTTCAATTCATGACTCGTGGGTCATTTTGGCCCCGTAGACCTTTTGCTCTGATTAATATCCCGGTTATGATGATCCCGTATATCATCTTTTATTCGAGTCTTCATTCAATGTGTATACATTTATATACGCATATGGCGTTAAGGCACTATGTTTTTGTTTAACATCATTTGTTTTCGTCTTGATATTATCTTTGACCTTGACCGTAGTCTAAGGCTACATTCGTTTCTTTTCGGTTTTCCGACTTTATGACCTCTCATGTCATTTATGCGTCGGTTTATCTTATGCTCACCATTATCCAGTTTACATACATTCGTGTTTGATTATGTCCCTTTGCCGGGCTCATTATTCTTTTGATTTTAACGTTACTATTGTCCCGTTTGTGTTTACTCATGTCACCCGGCATGATATTATATTCAACCCGTTCAACTTCAAAATAGTTGAACATAATTTATTCACAACTCTATTTACATTATCTTGTCATCTTTTAATTATGACCCTAAAACCCGAGTCTTTTAACTTTCCGTCCGGGTTCCTGTTTCTCGGTCTACGCATGTGTTTAATTCCTACCCATCAACTGGGTGGTTTTACCGAAGTCGTTATTATTGCAACCCTCCCGGTATGCACTAAGATCTCGCTTCATCTTTATATTCCGACTTTGTCCCCGAGTTTGGCGTTTTACAAAAACGACCCATTTAGAGACATATTTGCATTTTCTGGGTTCGAGTGTAAGTACACCCCCTCCCAGTGCATATCTACATCATTTTACATGTTTCCATGTCTACATGTTTATATTCCTCGGGTTCGAGTGTAAGTACACCCCCTCCCAATACATGTCTACATCATTTTACATGTTTCCATGTCTACATGTTTATATTCCTCGGGTTCGAGTGTAAGTACACCCCCTCCCAATACATGTCTACATCATTTTACATGTTTCTTTGTCCCTTCTCTCGGGCTCATTATACTAATAGAATACGCTTCCGTCACTCGGCTGTGCGTTTATATTATGATCAAATATTTTGCTTATCTGATTCATTTGGGTACTTTTTAATTTGTCCCACTCACCCCGTCCTTACTACACCGGGTGTGAATGTGTCCGCTATAAGAAGTTCATGGCATCATATGCCACTACTTACTTGGCCAGAGTAAGCGATTAACACATGACACGCATGACCTTTTTATAGTTTTCGCATCACGCCCTATGTAAGTAATACCTCTGTTTATTAATCTTGGAAACAATATCCTGGATAGGTATTCTATTCAGGTTTGTCCAAGTTTTCAACCTACATCTGAAACTATCAGTTTCTACTTATTGGTTGCATGTTTATATTCATGCAATAATTTAAACGTGCACCTGGTAAATGCTTGCCCTAACGGGCTTTTCTTGCCATTAGTCTTGTTCGCGACCATTACGCGATTTAGGTCCTTGATGAGCATGCTCTTCTTGTCATATCTCGGACCGTTCCATCATCATATCCACAATTCGTTTGACTCTCGTCGTCTTCAAACGCGAGTGTCCTTCAATTAAAACATTCGCAAAAGTTAGTAACATTAACTTCAATAATCGCTCGTATTATAATACAAGGCTTTTTCTACTATACGCGTCAACGCGCGTATTTTCGTCAACTATATCAATCATTTCAATTGGGGTAACGTGTATCACACGATAGCCCTATGTGTTGTTTACAACACATTAGCATCTAAACTATTAACGTACATGTACTTACCGGATTTGCGATCAAGCCTCGAACCGAACACTATTCTTTGTCAAGAGCATAAGGTTTAAGTCCAAGCATTGTTCCTCCCCACCATACTCGAATCTCTTAAACCAAGGCTCTGATACCAACTTGTAACACCCGTTCTTATAAATCAAGGTTTAACGTATATTTTGCGAAAATAATCATGTAATTTAAAATTACATATACATCGGAAATACGGGTTTGTTAAAAACTTTTACAATTTAAGTGATAAACATAATGTGATTTAATTCGCCGTTTAGAATAACGACAAAACTACGTTGCGGAAGCTTTGTTTAACGTGTGTTCGGTTCTTGCTCGATGCTCGATCTTCATCCGGGACTCCCGACATTCACATGTGATCAAAACCAACTTAAATGTCAGTTTTGATAATTAATTAACTAATACAACGGGGAAATTAGGAAAATCCAACATGGATATCTTAAACCCAAAACAAAAACTCATTTCTGACCTCCACCGTAACTTACGGTAGCACCGTAAGTTACAGTGGCCTCTGTGTTTCAATTATTCAACCGTACAACAGTAGGCATTTACCGTAACCAAATTACGTCCACCGTAACTTACGGTGGCACCGTAAGTTATGGTGGCCCCTGTATTCCATCTTTCTATTTTGCCGTTTTTGACACGAAAACTTTCGTATCTTTCAATCTGCTCGTCCGTTTAACCTACCGTTTCTTCCTACGTGTTTGTAATTTGATTCTCCATCATATGGAGTTAAAATCTAACATCCGGTTTAACAAAATTTCAGACTTTTAAGTCTTTGGCTTATTACCCTTTTTGCCAACTTTTGACCCGTTCGTGATTTCATCATCAAACTTGTGTATTTGACCTTTATATCTCATATATTTCTTCAACTTAATGTTATCTACCATACTACATTATAATCCCCGGTTTATTACACAAATTAAACCCGTTTTCGTTTGTATGCTTATTTTGACCCGTTAAGGGTATTTATGCACTAAGGTCCCATAACATCCCTTTTATACTTATCTTAAGGATTTAATCTACCAAATCACTTATTTCCAACAACCTTTAAAGGTCGTTTGCCCGGCTTACCCAACTAGGGCATTTTAGTCAACTTTAGCCCCTCATTTACGACGAAGGGCATTTGCTACTTAATTGACCGCAAAAATGTATGTTTAACTACAATCGTATTTATACGTACCTGGCTCGAGTCAACCTAGTGACCCGTTTCGACACCTTGCTTTTATTACCGATATTCTATGGCGACGCAATTATCCCAATTACTATTCGCTCCTGTAACACATGACTTGACCACTACATTAGTTGATTTTGTCAAATGACGTTATTCCCACGATTTGACCCGTTCGGTCTATATAACCCAACATTTTCATATGTAACAAAAACATGGTTCTTAATTACCAATCACACATCCGAACCATTTCGGGTTTTCTCACTAGATCCCTTTCTTTCTAAAGTCAATTTCCTATATTTTTGACCCATTCGGCTTATGCTATGGGTGTCCTTTGAAACTTATTTTACTTTAGTCAATACTTGACTAAATTTCCATTTTTACCCATTTTCCATTACTAGTTACGCTATAAGGTAACTTTAAGAAAACTCTTAAACTATTAACCAATTCATGACTAGTTTACCATTTTGCCTCTTTCACCATTAATCATGGTTTAAAACGTTTCTATTCGTTCCAACCCAATTTGTTTCGTGTTGGAACCCATAATTCGAACCAAATCCTTTGTTGTATTTATCGCCTATAAAATAAACACATATACTACAAGTAGGTGTAAGTTTTACTTACCTTGCATCCGAAACATGCTTTTACTTCTTATTTACTTCGTTTGACCCGCTTCCTTTCCAAGCCTCCACCTAGCTTGTCAAGCGTCAAACTATCATCATAATTCGTAAGACGGTTAGTTTAGTCATTATCACATACGACTATTCCACCTTACAAACTCTATGTTGGAACTACTATCCGACTTCAATATTGGTTTATTTGACTTTCGATAGTCAACTAACTTCAATCATATTACACGCACAATAAGTTCAATCAACATCACGTTTAGAACCCATATTATTTCGTATTACACGTAGTTAGTCGAGTTAGCCAATTACGCGTTTCTTTCATAATTTCATTATGTCAACATTCATTCGGGCATTTTAACAAACACCTAATGTGCATAATATTACTTATTTACTAACTAATTCATAACTAGTTATCTTTACCAAGATTTATACCACAATTCAAACCTCTATGTTTAGTGTTCATGAACTACACATCATATTTCCAGAAATCAGTTTCTAAGCACCAATTTACACTAGATTAGCATCCTACATCCTTGTGTTTATCATTTTCTCATAAAACCCATGAATTACCTTCAATGTGTTCATGAAATTTTTCAGAATTTAGCCATGATTTCACATGTTTTTGTCTAGGTTTTACTCCTAGACACCATATCAACCCTAGTCTACCCAAATAGCTAACATGCAACATAAATTTTCAGATTTCCCAATTTCATGAGAAATTCAAACAGAGAATTAACACCAAATTTTACATACCTTGTAACCCCCTTGTGATGAGGATCACGAATCTATATATGTTCAGATTTTGATTTGGGACAAGAATTGACCTTCAATCTGGTTGTTTTGTGAATGTTTAAGGTTTAGATGGAGCCTGGGGGTCGCCCCTGATGTTGGTCGATTTCCACAAAACACAGACAATTGTGTTTTGTGTTTTATTTTGTTATTTCTATACAATAGTTTTCATTTAGACACATATGGTCCCTCATTTTTCACTCTTAATTCTTTTGAACTCCTAACTACTCATAAGTGACTAACTAACTTAGTTAGTGTCATTCCTAGTTAGTTTAGTAGGTTCGGGAAGTCGTAACCCGTTTACTTTAAGTCCCGTTAAATCGGGCCTTTTATCCATCCTATTTCTTTAAAAGCTTTTATTGACTTTTTGTTTAATATTAGGATTAATTATTTAAATCATAATATTTACCGGGTAAAATTTTACCACTAACGGTACTTTACCCGTCTTTTAGTGTTAACGGAGTTTGATTACCCAAACCCGTTTTCGGGGTGTTACAAAGACACATCATCATCATCACCATCACTATCCTCCTCAATGGGAGAAGACATCAAAGTATGCTGCTGATTTGACTTTAGTCCAACGGTATCACTACTACCTAGAACACTTCCTTGACTACGACCTTGCTCACCACTACTTCGATCAACATCTTGGCCACGACCCTTGCTGATATTTGTCGTAGTACGTCCCATGATATCTACAATAAAAATCCAAGTTTGAGATTCAGCAAATATGATTTGTTGATTTTGATTTTTAGGAATTAGTTATTTCTTGTCAACATACCTTGTTGCTGCCCTGCTCTCTTATTTTTGACCAAAGGAACCTCAACTTGTCCATGTTCATCAAAAGCATGCCGGATCTAACAGAAAACAAATAAAAAATTAAGAATTTGCATGATTACTAACGGAAAACAAATAAAAAAAGAACTTAAATATGAAAAACTTACATCCTCTTTAGTGACGGTCTTTGGAACCGAACTAACAGAAAGTTTGGTAACACTGCCTCTAGATAGTTTTTTCTTCGCAAAACTGCCTCCACCATATTGATCTGTGAAGTTTATCAATTTCATCACGTTAATAGGCAATTAAAAAAGAACTCTAATTACACGCTTACATACCTTGTTGCTGCCCTGTTCTCTTGTTGTTGCCCAATTCTCTTGTTGCTACCATGTTCTTTTCAGTGACCACACCTTGCCCCCTGCCGCCTCCTGCCACAAACGATTACATAAAAGTACAAAGAAAACAATTTAAGGCTATGATCATATTGGCTATTATATAGCATAATACATAATAGCACGGTTCATGCTGCTGATCAATGACAGACATTTTATCATAATACAAAGACAAAACAAGGACAACTCAAGATCATAATTGGACCAAGCTTAATTGGCCACAACAGGATAAAACATTTGAATTGATGTCTATAAGGAATCAATATACAGTAAGCAACATCATTAGTCTAGTATATAACCATGTTCTTCCTATATATAAATGCATTCAAAGCTGATGCAAGTGTTGTTGCGGTTCATCTAGTATATAACCAACATCCTCCTCTTCCTATATCATTAACTAACGAAGGTTAAGACGACCAATTCTTATTCAGTCAACACAACGCAAGTGGAACGATGAATCTAAACAGCTAGTAATGAACAAAATCGAAGGGAAAAATACACAGATTAAGGTTTAAGGAAGAAATTAGGGAGAATAAGAGACCACACCTTGCCCTCTGCCTCCTCCTGGCACAAAACCACGACATATGCCAGCATCTGCTGTACTGCGTGCCATGATACTACAAAAAATAGAATCAAATTAACCTTCAAATACCTTAGATCCGTGAAACGATGTGAAATCGAGAACAACTTCAATGTACCAGCAAAAGTGTGACAGAAATTGGTTAAGATATAGAGAGCAATAGCTAGCAAGCTCATCCATAAGATTAGCCTGAACGATGGAACCTTCAACCTTTCCTTTGTTTTTAATCATTCTTTTTAATCGACCCAACTTTCTAAAAATTGAATTGGAAAATGTTAGCAGTTACCTAACATTTAGAAAATTAAAAGATCACTTTGTTAAGTAAAATCAGTTAACTCTCATACGGATACATCCACCTAAACTGCACCGGACCACCAAGAATAGCTTCATTAGTCAAATGTATTACAAGGTGTTCCATTGAGTCAAAGAACACGGGTGGAAAGATTTTTCCTAACTTACAAATTGTTACAACAATACTTTTCTTCAATTTTCGTAAATCTTCAATGTGTAGAACCCTTGAGCATATTACACGAAAGAATGTGCAAAGCTCTATTATCGATTCCCATATTTGCTTTGGTAACATCCCTCGTAAGACGATAGGCAACAATCGTTGCATGAATACGTGACAATCATGACTTTTAAAGTTGTAGAAGGTATCATCCTTTAGGTTCACACATCCCCCTACATTTGAAGCATAGTCGTCTGGGAACTTTACTTGCTTCAACCATTTACATACTTCATTTACCTCCTTTTTGGTTAAGGTGTATGCTGCTTTTGGTTTTAAAATTTTATTATTATTTCCACTTGAAACATGCAACGATGGTCGATTGCAAAACTGTTCCACATCCTTCCTTGCCTTGACGTTATCTTTTGTTTTAGAAGTATCCATAACCATTTGAAATAGATTCTCAAAAACGTTTTTCTCGATATGCATTACATCAAGGTTGTGTCGAATTAACAACATGGGCCAATATTCAAGCTCCCAGAAAATGCTTTTCTTTACCCAATTATGAGTTTTACAAAATTTTGGATCTTTATGCTTCGGGTGCGTTACACCTTCATAAAACTGGTATGTTAGAAACTTGTTCTAAGATTTCCCAACCGGTTAACTCGGGTGTAGGTCCCACTAACGACGATGTTGATCTCCGAAATCCATCTATATCAGTACGAAAAGGATGTGACATTGGTAGAAACCTTCGATGACAGTCGAACCAACTAGTGTTACCCCCATCATGTAACCGAAAAGCATCTGTGTCCCCCATACAATATGGGCAAGCTAAACGACCATGCGTACTCCAGCCAGATAACATTGCATAGGCAGGAAAATCACTAACTGTCCACAAAAGAATAACTCTCATAATGAAATTTTCTTTACGATAAGCATCATAAACTTCAATGCCTTCTCCATACAACTCTTTCAACTCATCTATTAAGGGTCTTAGAAACACATCGATGTTTTGACCTGGACTCTTTCCACCCGGAATAATCAAACTTACTTCAACAAACGAGTCTTTCATACTCATCCAAGGGGGTAAGTTATAGATTGTAAGAAAGACGGGCCATAATGAGTAAGGAATTGAGTTAGAGTTATTTGGATTGAAACCGTCAGTGCATAACCCAAGACGAACATTGCGATCTCTTTTGCAAAGTCAGGATTCTCCGAGTCAAAATGCTTCCAAGCCATGCCGTCACTAGGATGTGCCATGCTACCCTCTTTTGTTTTGTGGTCATGGTGCCAAGTCATATCTTTGGCCGTTTTTGTAGACATATATAACCTTTTAAGTCTAGGACCAATTGGCATGTACCACATCACCAAATTAGGTACCTTATTCAAGACACTTTTGTAACGAGATCCCTTACAATATTTACAATGTGTCAATGCCTTGTCTTGCTTATAGAATATCATGCAATGGTTTTTGCAAACATCAATTCTCTCGTATGGAAGACTCAATGGTTCTAAACTCTTCTTCGTATCATAAAAGTTTTTTGGAAGTTTATTATTTTCGGGCAACATTGCATTAATCATGGAAATGTTAAAGTTGTAAGCTGCAGTTGACACATTGAAAAGTGATTTCCATGTAAAAAACTCGTAGCAGCTTGTAACTTTGAAAAACTTGTAGCCTTTTCGCCCTCCCACAAAGGTTCATCAGCAGCTTCTAACATGTCATAGAATCTTTTTGCTTCTGGATTCGGTACACGTCCTTCCAATGTACTTGAAGTATAATCGTATGAACACAAGTTATCTAACACCATACCTTTGCAACCATCATCATCATCATCATCAATCTCCATTGTAGTAGAAGACTGTCCAACATCATGGTTGGACTTTTCACCATGTTCACTCCATATTTCATAGTGAAGCATGAAACCATCCTTAAATAAGTGTTTTTGTACAGTGGCTCTGTCTCTGTAACTTATATTTTGGCATTTATAACAAGGACATTTTATGTCACGTGTTGTCTCACCATGCATATTCACCCTCGTATCAACCACTTCTTCTTTAGAAAATGCGAAGTCCAAAAACAATTCGACATTGTCACAGTATTCAGAATTAAGAAATCCATTACTATCGGTCTTTTCATACATCCATCCTCGGTCAGTATACCACGCCATTACTACTCGAGTTAATCCTATAAGATATTTTCAAAAAGTAACACTTAAAAAATGCATTAAATATGACATCAATAATTAAAGATATTGTTGAATTGTTAAACAAAAACTTAGCTCCACCAATTCAAGATAGTATTGTGTATGAATCATAACTTTTTGATGTTGAAAGATGTTAAGATATTTACCACTGTTCCAGCTATGTATTGTTGCCAATGTTGCATAAACTTACTTCCGGTACAACAACAAAGATTGGGGAGGTCATACCTTATCAAAAGTGATCCTATTGTGTAAAGAATTAACGTCATTTCTTTTAAAAAAAATAACATTTGTCAACAAACAACCAAAATATACAAGTCTTATAAGAAAGGGATTATTTATTAGGTGGACTCCATTATTACTATTAATCAATATAATCAATATTACTCCTAGAATAAAAAAATTGCAAGTGCTTAATATTTTAAATTTCCTTCATTCATATTTGTTTACATAAGCATCAAAACACAAAACCCTAACACAGACCTACAAGCAAAATTTCAAATTTCATATAGCTTTTTGACATGAAAAACAACAAAATTGAACTCAAATAAAACCCAAATTCGACATATATCTCTGAACTTAACTACTGATGATAATATACAACATCGTCGGATTTAACACATACTGTGAGTCACAGATCTGTTGTGATGAACGATGAGGATGATTGAATCTGGGAAGCGAAGATGAGGATCGATGAATGATGAGGATGATTGAATCTGGGGAGGGAAGATGAGGATGATGAAAGAGGACTGTGACTGATGAAAGAAGACGATGAATACTTTGTCTAACTTATGGCTACTTTCAGTTTTAACCCAGAACTTATGACTATTTACAGTTTTTACCCTAAACAATGATGAATAGTTTTTTTGCTTTTTCAATTTTTTCTTGTATCTGCGACCGCTTTAAACGGTCGCAACTTTTGTTTTTTTATATATTTCTCGTATTTGTGACCGTTTTATAAGGTCGCAACTTTCGTTCTTTTGTTTTTTTTTTATTTGCGATTGCTTTAAACGGTCGTAATTTTTGCTATTTTTTATTTTTCTCGTATCTGCGACTGTTTTCCGACCACAAAAATATGGCCACAAAATTTGCCACCGTTTTGCGATCGAAT
Source organism: Helianthus annuus (assembly GCF_002127325.2). NCBI lineage: Eukaryota > Viridiplantae > Streptophyta > Magnoliopsida > Asterales > Asteraceae > Helianthus > Helianthus annuus. The sequence continues at coordinate 147,548,788 of NC_035433.2, forward strand.
ATGGGTTGGTCTTTAATTTTGCGACTGTTTTGGTTTTAGTCGCAAATCGGTCACTAATTTTGTGACCGTCTTATGTTAGTTGCAAAATTTGGTCGCAATTGCTTAGTTTTCTAGTAGTGTTGGTAATCAGAACCTGGACCTGTGAGGATGAAACATTTGAAAGAGCAAAACAGAAAATCTAATCGTTAATTGCACAAACTCAGATAATTTTATTGATATCACTTCAACACTTATATAGCAAAATACATGCAACGGCTAAAAACTTCAACAAAAGAAAACATAACAATCAATACGTAAAAACTGGATCAAGCCATAAAATCAGGAACTAGCTTGTCCATCCACTTTATTCTCATCCGATAACAACTTCAAACGGCTAGTAGCATAACAGTCACTTTCAGATTGAATTACGTCCAATACCCTCCTTTAATTCAATCTTTCTGACTCTGAGAGCTTCTCTAAAATAACTGAACTGGTCCGGTCCAAGTGGCTTTGTCAGTAAATCAGCAATTTGATCTTCAGTCTTGCAAGGCTTTAGCTCTATCTGCTTTGAGTCTACCATGCTTTTAATGTAATGAAACTTGATATCAATGTGTTTGCTTCTGCTATGAAATGCTGCATTCTTTGTCATGAAGATAGCTGATTCATTGTCACAAAAAATCTCAGTTGCCTCTTCCTGTTTATAACCCAATCCATTTAGCAGTTGCCTCATCCAGATTGCTTGACATGTTGCTCCAGTTGCTGATATGTACTCAGCTTCACTTGATGAAAGAGCCACAACTTGCTACTTCTTTGAGCTCCAAGACACTACACTACTACCGATTGAGAACACATAGGCTGATATACTTTTTCTATCATCACTTGATCTAGCTCAATCACTATCCGAGTAACCAAGTAGCTTGACAGCTACATCTCCTTCATACCATATACCATAATCAAGTGTTGCAGCCACATACCTCAAGATTCTTCTTGCTGCTCCATGATGCTTTGAAGTTGGACATTGCATATATCTTGCAATGAGTCCAACTGCAAATGCTAATTCAGGTCTTGTATGTGTCAAGTATAACAATCCTCCCACTAAACTTCTGAACTCAGTTCCATCAACCTTGCCTGCATCATCTCCTTGTAACTTTTAACCTTTATTCATAGGTGTTACTACACCCTTGCATCCCCACATACCGAATTTCTTAAGAAGATCTGTGGCATATTTCTTTTGTGACACAAAACACCATCCATTGCTTGATTAATTTCCAATCCAAGGAAGTAAGCTAACTTCCCTAAATCAGTCATATCAAATTCTTTAATCATTTTCATTCTGAATTCTTCTATCAAATATGGAGATGAGCTAGTATATATTATATCATCAACATAAATGCAAATGATAATAATATCACCCTCTTCAGTTCTCTTTATGTACACAGTAGGATCACTTGTGAGTCTCTGATACGAATTATCATTTAAATACGAGTTGATACATTCATACCAGGCCCTTGGCGATTGCTTGAGACCATAGAGAGCCTTGTGCAGCCTGTAAACCTTATGCTCTTCACCTTTAACTTCAAATCCTGGTGGTTGTGTCACATAAACTTCCTCTTGTAAAGGCCCGTTCAAGAAGGCAGACTTGACATTAAGTTGAAAGATAGCCCACTTTTGTTGAGCCGCTAATGAGAGAATCACTCTAATCGTCTCGAACCGTGCTACAGGAGCAAAAGTCTCTTCATAGTTGATGCCATATTCCTGAGCATATCCCTTTGCCACAATCCTTGCTTTATACTTCTTGATTTCACCACTTGCATCCATTTTCACTCCAAACACCCACTTGAGACCAATAGTCTGTTGATCACTAGGCAGTTCAACTAAGGACCAGGTCTTGTGTTCTTCTAAAGACTTCAATTCTTGAATCATAGCCATTCTCCACTATTGATTCTTTGTAGCTTCCACATACGATTTTGGCTCCATTGATGACAGAACTAGTTGGCATTCATACAGTTGTTGCACTTGATCATTATTAAGAGGGACAGTTTCTTGATAGACCTGATTCAACGACTTGGTTCTGGGACTGTTGTTGCTACTTCCAGAGTTGGGCTCATTTTGATCATTGGTTTCATCTTCTTCATTGACTGAATTGTTGCTGTCACTTGCATTATTATTTTCACCATCTTCAGACTCCCAAATAGTAACCAGTTCAGCATGCAATCCATGCTTATCTTCTTGATTATCAGTCCACTTTGCATGCTCATCAAACACTACATTTCTACTGGTCACAACTCTTCTTTTCACTGGATCATATAGTCTGTAAGCTTTAGAGTTTGGTGAATAACCAATAAAAATGCATTTGCAGGCTTTTTCTTCCATCTTCCTTCTTTGCTGCTTTGGAATGTGACTATATGCAACACACCCAAAAACCTTTAAGTGATGAACTGAGGGAATCCGATTATACCATACCTGAAAAGGTGTAGCTTCATCAAGGGCCTTTGTTGGTGACAAGTTTCTGAGATAAACGGCTGTGGCAACGGCTTCACTCCAAAACACATTACTGAGATTCTTTTCATGCAGCATGCTCAGGGCCATTTCTCCTATGGTTCTATTCTTCCTTTCGGAAACTCCATTGTGTTCTGGTGTATAGGGAGGTGTCAAATCCCTCCTTATTCCTTCTTGCTCACAAAAAGCCATAAACTCATTTGAACAAAATTCTCCACCTCTGTCACTTCGAAAAGCCTTAATCTTCCTACTTGTTTCATTTTCAACTTTGGCTTTAAAGACTTTGAACTTATCAAATACTTCATCTTTTCTATGTAGAAAATAAACCCAAGTCATCCTACTCACATCATCAATGAATAGTAAGAAGTACCTGCTTCCACCCAAGGATTTTGTCGACATAGGTCCACATACATCAGCATGAATTAAATCAAGAACTTCAGATGTTCTGGTTCCTTGTGACAGAAAAGGAGCCCTTGTCATCTTTCCACTGACACAACTTTCACAAACATTCCAATTTCTGATCTTTGGCAATCCATAAACCAGCTGGTTGCTACTCAAGCTTTGCAAGCTTCGTTCATTCAGATGCCCAAATCGTAGATGCCACATATACGATTCATCAACAATAGTGGTGAAGGCTACATTATTTGCATTTGAAACATCAAGAGGGAACGTCTTATTACTAGCAACAGGAATCATACACACCGTCTCACCAGTTTGCTTCTTAATAATTCTGCATGCACCTTCATCAAATACCAGCCTATGTTTCGTTTTCATCAGTTGCCCAACACTCAGCAGATTATAACCTAGATCAGGTGCATAATAGACATCATCTAATGTCTTAAACTGGCCACCTGCCACTTCAAGCCTTCTAGTTCCTTTCCCTTCAACGATAATTCTCTTACCATTTCCCATTCTCACAGCTACAGTTTTGGTCTTATCTAGTTTCTTAAATAATGATAACTGGCCTGTCATATGGTTTGAGCAACCACTATCAAGAAACCAGATGTGAGAAGGATTAGCCACATCTTTTGTTGTCACCAATGCCATTTCTTCATCATCTTCCACAGCCATGAACAATTGCCCTTCTTCTTCATCATTGTCGTCTCCTATGGCAGGAGATGCTTGTGGTTCATTCCAGCAATCTCTAATGAGATGACCAAATTTGTTGCAGTTATAACATTGAATACCTGCTTTTCCTCGTCCATTTGTTCTTCCTCGACCACGACCTCTACCTCTTGGAGGCCCTCTTCCTCTGCTTCTCATAAACAGGCCAGCATCTTCTTCTTTGGCTTGTAACACCTGCTCTTCAGCAACATTTTCATTTCCTCTATTAACTCTTGCTTCATGTGACTGCAACGACCCCATCAATTGATCAAAGGTCAACACACTTAGATCCTTTGATTCTTCAATGGTAGCCACAATGTGATCCCACTTGACTGGCAAACTCCTCAATACTTTCTCCAACTTTCTGATCGGATACATTTTCACCATAAGCCCTTTGTTGATTAACAATCTTCATTACTTTTGACAGAAAATCTCCCACTGGTTCCCCTTCTTTCATATGTATGGTTTCAAAATCTCTCCGCAGCCCTTGTAATTTCACCATTTGGACCTTTGTGTCTCCTTCATACTCATTTTGCAAGAGAGTCCATGCCTGTTTGGATGTCGTTGCACCTGCAATTTGAGAAAATAATTCATCATGGACACCAGATTGAATAAGAGAAAGTGTACGTGCATCTTTTCTCTTATTATCTCGGAGTCTCATTCGATCAGTGTCTACTGCATTGAAACCGGTTTCCACAAAATCCCAGAGATCTTGTGACATGAGAATGGTCTTCATTCGGATCTTCCAAAATTCATAACCTTCACCTTTGAAGATCGGAAGCGTTGCATTCACGGAACTATGGTTCGTGTTATTCCAGGCCATTGGATGAAAAGCGAACTGAAAGTGAGAAAGATAATTGAGAGATTGATCAGAACCTGGTTCGCTTTGATACCAAATGAAAGAGCAAAACAGAAAATCTAATCGTTAATTGCACAAACTCGGATAATTTTATTGATATCACTTCAACACTTATATAGCAAAATACATGCAACGGCTAAAAACTTCAACAAAAGAAAACATAACAATCAATACGTAAAAACTGGATCAAGCCATAAAATCAGGAACTAGCTTGACCATCCACTTTATTCTCATCCGATAACAACTTCAAACGGCTAGTAGCATAACGGTCACTTTCAGATTGAATTACGTCCAATAACATTGTTGGGACATATGTGATTTTATAATTAGCTAGGGAAGAGATCGGAAATACTTAACCCGTAGCAAACATAGTGTTTTAGATCCTTTTCTCCCACCCTCATCCTCAATTTTAACTTTGAGGGATAATGAAACCAGTGTTGTAAAAGTCGGATTACTCGGCCGAGTACTCGGCGAGTACTCGGTCCTCGGACCCCCTCCGAGGCGACTTCCTCCTAGGCGGTCTCAATTAGTCGGCCTCGGGATTACTCGGGAGTACTCGGTGCCTAGTCGGCCTACTCGGCGCCTAGTCGGACGTAGTCGGCCTAGTCGGTCTAGGCGGTCAACGTGGTTTGTTGACTTTTAATCGGTCAAACTCGGTCAAAATCGGCATACTCGGCCTTGTACTCGGACTACTCGGCCTTGTACTCAGACTAGTCGGACTTGTATTCAGAATATTTGATCTTTAAACATGTTTCATTTTAAATTATACTCAGTTGACATGAATTATGCTTATTTTAACACATAAATAATATATAACAATTAATTTTCTTTATATTTACCATGTCCGCGTACTCCCCGAGTACTCTCCGAGTACTCCGATTACTCCCAACTCCCCAGTCAGCCGACTAGGAACCGCCTAGCAACTTTTACAACACTGAATGAAACACATAAAAAAATTAAATAGAAAAATAATAACTATTGAAAACACCTCTATATTCTCATCCTCATATTTTCCAAGGAAAAATAAATCAATCCCTTTTATTTCTCACTATTCATCCTTCATATTTATTTACTTTTTTTATATATTTTATTGGTGGATGTGACTAGATGGAAAAGAAAGAATAAAAATCTATTGTTTAATTGAATAAAAAAATGGGATATTGGCCTGTAATAATCCCACCTAGATTTTATTGGTCATTAATAATCCCACCTCAGAATATTCCCCCCACCAGTCCCACCTTTCACATATTTTTCCTACAATGGTCCCCCGTTAAAAAAAACTTAACTCCGTTAAGGTTTTTCCTACCATTTCGAAGTAAGTTTTACATCAATGGACTCGTATCATCGTTCTAATCAAAAGCCCTAAAAATCTGTTTGTAGTTTGGAAAAAAGCTTAACTCCATTAATGTTTTTTTAACGGGGGACCATTGTAGGAAAAATAGGTGAAAGGTGGGACTGGTGTGGGGAATATTCTGAGGTGGGATTATTAATGGCCAATAAGGTCTAGGTGGGATTATTACAGGCCAATTCCCCTAAAAAAATAAATATGAGAAATAAGATGCATGATGTTTTTAAAAAGTAAGAAAAAAATTAAAAAATATAGTTTTTAATTATATTATATAATATATATAATTACGGATTAGAGATCTAAATTAGAAATTTTCCAGTGTCTTTGTTTTTCTTGTGGACTAATAACATTTATTCAATGAATGTTTGTAAAAAATTATGTTAATACAAGTGCTGCCTTTGGATAAACAAAGATATTATATTATAATCCTTAAAAAAAGAAAAGAATTGCCGGCCACTAGGCCTGAACAAATTAAAAATCATTTTTTAATTGTAACAAAGACATTGCAGTACGTGAAGACTTTCTGCAATATCTGTTTGGTATTGTACAATGATCAATTCAAAATGAGCATGAATAGTTTTAATTGTGCAATCATGTTTTGTAAACAGTAAATTACTTATTGCATGTATTAGTGAATTTATCAATTGAATTTTTAATTGTTAGATCTAGCATGTGTTATTACCACTCGGAAAAACAATTAACCTCCTAAACCATCAAATAGCGCCTGAACCAAGTCGATTTTTGATCGTATTGGTTGGCTAGTTTGGCTGAACCACTCGGTTTAGCTGGATCAACCGATCTAGGGCCAGGCGGTGTTAGAGCATCTTGGTTCGAGTCCAAGATCTAGTAGATCTATCCTATAATAAAAGTTGACTCTGGAAATTAAGTTACATCTACACAAGAACATACAAGATCTACAACTTTTCAAACACAACGACTACTGGAATAAAGATATCAACAATGAAACTTGATACAGATACAATCATTTATTTGGGATGCGCATGAATCTGTGGATCTTCGGCTGAGGTTGACTTACTTAGCAGCATCTCCAGATTGAACAGGCTGATTAGTTGAGTTCTTGGCACGTGGATCCACATCTCCATGTGATGGGGCTTTTGTTTGATTAATTGGGCGTTGAAATGATACAGGCTTATTGTTGCCAGTAGTATTACCAGATGAAGATGAAGAAGCTGCAGGCTTCCTGACTGAAGAAAGAGATGGAGGTCCACCAGACATGATATTTGTTGGATTTGATTAATGAATTCTTGCAAGTGGTTGGGGGAGATGGTGGACTCAGATTTACTTATACAAGGTTTGGATATCATTTACGTAAGATGATGACGCATAGGATGACCTTGCTTCTTACCAAATTCTCTTTTTATATATTGTTTGTTTTAAAAAAAATATTTAAGTCTTCAGATGACTTTAGTTTCGTATTTCATTCCAATCAATAGAGCAAATTACATAAGGATAGTAGGTAAACGAGCAACAAACTGCACTGTCATTCCCTTCTAAATAGAAAATCCGAATCTAATAAAAACAAAGCCTCGCGCCCCTGAAGCGTTGAAAAGTTTTTAAATTAAAATTTACTTGTACAACTAGTACGTACTTTTCGAATTGTGTCACGTGAAACTTTAAATACCACTATTTTATATGACAAACACTTGCAATGTAATGTAGCTTTCATTGTTTTTCCTCACGCAAGGGACCAAATTCATACAATCATTATCGCAAATGTGTGGTGGTATGGTATTTGTACCTTTGGGCTTTATGTTGGGCCCAAAGGGGCTGAGGCCTGAGGGAGTGAGGGCTGACCCCAGAGACCAGAGTCCAGAAGGGGTATAGATTAAGGATTGAGCCTATTTTGTGCAAAGTTATAGTATGAACCTAACCTAGTTTGCAGCTAGACTGGTCCAATAAGCCCATATGTTAGTGATGAAGGTTTGTCACATAATGGAGACTCCATCTCTATTTATTTATCTAAACTAAAAACACATTTTTCTCTATATTTTGTTTATTTTTCAATTAAAAACACATTTTTCACAATGAGCGTGTCGTCTCCATTTGCTTTGATACAAATTACAACATTAGCCCAAACATTCTAACAATTACATTTCGGGCACTAACTATACTAACTAAATTTTCCAACTAAACTAACATGATTAACTAACATGTAAAAGGTTCGGTTTTACACGTTTTCAGATCTAAACTGATGTAGTGAGTGATACGATAAACGAAGATCAACACGTTGATTCTACGAATACCCGTGTGTCTCTTCCCCAACCCCCAAATTGCAACCCAAAGGCCACGGAATTTGAAGTGAAAAATAACTTTTCTCAAAATTCAAGTCTGATTGTTTCATTCACTAAAGGAACATATAAATAATGACAGAAATTCGAAATGGGCCTAAGAAAGACAACGGGCCAAACACAAGCCCAAAAACAAAATGCCCAAAATACATGAAAAAACATAAAAATGGAAAAAACTAATAGAAATAAGCGTTTTTTCGGCACGGACGATGACCCAAACCGCCGTAGGCCGTTTGCAGCAAGTTAGAGCTCGTTCTCCCGTTCGTTTTGACTGGTCACACGTCCCAAACGGACCTCCGTAGCCCAAGTTAGAGCCATTTCAGCGAAGCCCCTTTTGTGACGCGATCTTGGGCCTCCAAGTACCGGATGGCCCGCTCTTCTACGCTTGGGCCCGCATCATTCCCTCCTGGGTAGACAAAATTCGACCTCGAATCCGCAGCAACCTCATCATCAGACGAATCCCCATGAAAAGGCAGCAAATGTTTGACATTGAAAACATCAGAGCAACGAATATGGCTTGGTAACTTCAGACGATAGGCATTAGAATTTATCTTCTGCACAATCTCTACTGGCCCAATCTTCTTGGCTGACAACTTATTATACTCCCCCACTGAGAAGCGATCCTTAGTCAAAATGGCCCAAACAAAATCACCCTCTTCAAAATCAACTTGCCTACGCTTTTGATCTACAGCTTGCTTGTACTTTGAATTAGCGTTGGCCAAGTTATCCTGCACAGCTTTATGAACATCATGTAACCCAACCACAAAATCTTGCACCTTTTTGGGAACAGAACCTGGTGAAGGAAGTGACATCAAATCAAGAGGACCCCGAGGCTTAGCAGAATAGACCACCTCAAACGGACTAAACCCAGTACTCCTATTAACAGCATGATTATGAGCAAACTCAGCTTGGCACAACTTTTGATCCCATGCCTTCACATGATCACCAACCAAACACCTCAACAAATTCCCAAGTGACCGATTAACAACTTCAGTTTGCCCATCAGTTTGTGGGTGATAAGCACTACTGAAGTTAAGTTGAGTATTCACCATCTTCCACAAGCTACGCCAAAAATGACTCAGAAATCGGGTATCCCGATCAGACACGATAGAAGAAGGTAGCCCATGCAAACGGTACACATCACGAAAGAATAGTTGGGCTACATTAACAGCATCAGTCGTCTTCTTGCAGGCAATAAAATGGACCATCTTGGAAAACCGATCCACCACAACAAAGATGGAATCATTACCTCTCTGAGTACGAGGTAACCCCAACACGAAATCCATACTAATATCAACCCATGGCCGTGAGGGAATTGGCAAAGGCATATAGAGACCCGCATTGGTAGCCGTGCCCTTGGAAACCTGACATACACGGCACCTCTTCACATAGCGATCCACCTCTTTTCTCATAGTTGGCCAATAATAAGAAGCTTGAACCAATTGTAAAGTACGATCACGACCAACATGCCCTTCACCATGTAACTCCTTAATAATCTTTAAGCGAAGACTAGAATCGGGAATACATAGTTGATTCCCCTTGAACAGAAAACCATCATGCAAGAGAAAGTCTGACTTTTGCCCACTTTCCACATCCTGCAAAATAACTGAGAAATAAGGGTCGATGGCTAACTGCTCACGAATGACCTCCAAACCCGGCACATCAACCCTCATAGATACAAGCAGATTACTCCTCCTGCTTAACGCATCAGCGACCCTATTTGAAACACCAGTCTTGTGTTTGACCACAAACGTAAATTTCTCAAGAAAGGCCAACCATCGCCCATGCTTGTGAGATACCTTGTCTTGAGTACGAATGTGCCTTAGGGAATCATGATCAGTGAATAAAACGAACTCCTTGTGAAACAAGTAATGGCGCCAATGCTTTACAGCTTGGACCACTGCATAAAACTCTAGGTCATAAGTACTGTACCTCAACTTAGGCCCAGTTAACTTCTCACTAAAATAAGCAACAGGTCGACCACCCTGACTAAGAACCCCACCAATCCCAACCTTTGAGGCATCAGTATGAAGTTCAAAAACTTGAGAAAAATTAGGCAATACCAGAATTGGTGCTGTAGTGAGCTTCTTTTTCACAACTTGAAAAGCCAACTCTGCCTCATCTGTCCATACAAACGTCTCCCCCTTCATACAATCTGTCACTGGGGCCATAATAGAACTGAAGTGTGGAATAAACCGTCTGTAAAAAGAAGCAAGCCCATGAAAGCTACGAACTTCCGTAATGGTAGTAGGAGTTGGCCAATTTTGAACAGCCGCCACTTTGGATTCATCAACCTGTATCCCATCACCAGAAATAACATACCCCAAGAATAACACTTTAGGGGTCATGAACACACACTTCTTTGTGGCTGCATAAAAACGGTCCCTGCGAAGTAAGGCCAAAACCTGCCTCACATGCACAACATGGTCACTGAAAGAAGCACTATAAATGAGAATATCATCAAAATACACAACCACGAACTTCCCAATAAAAGGCCTAAGCAACTGATTCATCACATGCATAAAAGTACTAGGTGCGTTTGATAAACCAAATGGCATCACCAACCACTCATACAATCCTTCGCGAGTCTTGAAGGCAGTCTTCCATTCGTCACCCGGTCTAAGACGAATCTGGTAATAACCACTCTTCAAATCTAACTTCGTAAAAATACTAGCACCACTAAGTTGATCAAGCAAATCATCAAGTCGAGGAATAGGAAATCTGTACCTCACAGTAATCTTGTTGATTGCTCGACTATCAACACACATACGCCAAGTGCCATCTTTTTTTGGAGTCAATAAAGCCGGAACAGCACAAGGGCTCATACTTTCACGAACGTGGCCCTTAGAAATTAACTCCTCCACCTGTCTTCGCAACTCTTCATGCTCAGCAGGGCTCATCCTGTAATGTGGTCTGTTGGGTAACTGTGACCCAGGCTCCAAATCAATATGATGTTGGATGTCACGCAAAGGTGGTAATCCATCAGGCAACTCAACAGGGAAAACATCAGAAAATTCCTCAAGCAAAGGAACCATAGCATCAGGAATTTCGACTTCCTCGGGCACTACCTTCCCTATCAAAACGAAAACACTGTCCGTATCCTCCAACTCATCTTGAAACTGACTGATGGTCAACAAAGTACCCGACTGTTTTGCGGCTAACTGCTTAGGCTTGCTAGGAACAAGAGTGATCTTCACACCACCAAACAGAAAACTATAAGTATTGGACCGCCCGTTATGTTCTATATTACGCTCGTACTCCCAAGGTCTGCCCAACAATAAGTGACACGCGTCCATAGGGACCACGTCACACACGACATCATCCTTGTACGTGGACCCAATGGAAATTGAAACCAGTGCCCTTTTAGATACCGTCACTTCACCTCCCTTTTTCAGCCATTGAAGCTTGTACGGTTTCGGGTGACTCTCTGTCTTCAAGGCCAACTTTTGGACTGCCTCTTCAGAAATCAGATTGTCACAACTCCCGGAATCGATGACGAACGTGCAAACCTTTCCCAAAATAGTACATGTTGAGTGGAAGATGTTATGCTTCAGCCAATCATCCCCATCTGCCTTTGGTGTATAGCAAGAACGTCTAACCACCAAATTTACCCCAACATCACCAGTCACAACCTCTTCTTCGTACTCGGTTTCTTCATCGTACATTGGATTGTTTTCATACTCTTCATATTGTTCATCTTCAGACTCAGCAAACAAGTGCCTTTTGCCAGCCCTTTTGCACTCCGCCTGACGATGGCCCGTCTCACCACAATTGAAACATCTTGGACCACTACTACTAGCCCCCTTAGAAGTAGGCCCGGTATTGTTACCCCCCGGCTTCTGTTGACTAGGCCCGCCACGAGGCGCCCCACTGCCAGACCCAACGTTTCCCCCAGCAGGGGTAAATGAACCGCCCACCCGACGGTTTTGCTTCTCAAAGGCCAACGCCCGTTGGTGTGCCTCAGGAATGGTTAACGGATCAAAAAGATTCACGGCCTCCATGATTTGAACCCTTAGACCCCCAATATACCGAGAAACAAGTTGCTCCTCCGGTTCTTGAATATCATTCCTCGCAATCAACTGGTAAAACTCTGTGGTATAATCATCAACCGATTTAGCCCCCTGTTTCAAATTCTGCAGTCGCTGGTACATCAACCTCTGAAAATTATGAGGCAAAAAATTGGACCGCAAGCACTTTTTCATCTTGGTCCATGTCACAATCCTTGACTTTCCGAGCCGGTTTCGTGTTAACTTCAATTGTTGCCACCACGCAGAGGCCCTACCACGTAACCTGGTAGCGATCAAGGCCACCCGCTTGTTTTCAGGCACCTCCTTGTATTCGAACACCTCCTCTACGGTAGCCAACCAATCGATGAACCCCTCCGGATTCAAACTAGACCCATCAAATTCTGGAATATCAACTCTAATCCCAGAATCCCAACGCCTGTTACCCCCGCCACGTTCAACCCTTGGTCGCCCTTCCTGTTCGTCTTCGGAAGCCGAACCGTCACCAAATGGGTTACTAAAATTAGAACCATACCCGTCATTGGGTCCCTGCCTCCTACGATTGATCAAATCGGCCATCCGATCAGTCAACTGATTGACCACTTGATCCAACCGTTCATCCATCCTCGCCATAAGGCGTTGCTCCAACTCTCGTTCATACACTTCATCGAGAGGCCTGTTGTTGTTTCTCCTCGGAGGCATTTTGAGCCAGGAATTCGGCTCTGATACCAACTGATGTAGTGAGTGATACGATAAACGAAGATCAACACGTTGATTCTACGAATACCCGTGTGTCTCTTCCCCAACCCCCAAATTGCAACCCAAAGGCCACGGAATTTGAAGTGAAAAATAACTTTTCTCAAAATTCAAGTCTGATTGTTTCATTCACTAAAGGAACATATAAATAATGACAGAAATTCGAAATGGGCCTAAAAAAGACAACGGGCCAAACACAAGCCCAAAAACAAAATGCCCAAATACATGAAAAAACATAAAAATGGAAAAAACTAATAGAAATAAGCGTTTTTTCGGCACGGACGATGACCCAAACCGCCGTTTGCAGCAAGTTAGAGCTCGTTCTCCCGTTCGTTTTGACTGGTCACACGTCCCAAACGGACCTCCGTAGCCCAAGTTAGAGCCATTTCAGCGAAGCCCCTTTTATGACGCGATCTTGGGCCTCCAAGTACCGGATGGCCCGCTCTTCTACGCTTGGGCCCGCATCATAAACACGACTACAAACAACATAAAACATCACAAGGTAAACCATTTACAACTATCTATCTTAAAGTGCCACATACAACTTAGGCCTTTCTTTTTCCAATACCAAGAGTAAGTTTCAGTAAGAACAAATATGGCTGAAACTGTCTTGAATGTACTTACATTTGACGAAATTCAACGCTACATACAATAAGGCCCGACACATTACCTTTATAAGTTATCACTTCCTTTGTTCCACCTACACATGAGCATGGATACTTGCATGTTTATTCTAGAATACGAAGAAAATAAATAATTTTGTACTTTAAAGTAACTGACTTACTTGAAAGTTTAATGCTCTCTCAATTTCTTTGATGACAATATCCAAGGTTGGACGATCAGCTTGAGTTTCTCCCAAACATCTAAATGCAATTCCTAAAAATGTGTCCAATGAATCTTGATTAGGTCTTCTATTTGAAGGAAAAATGTCTGCATCAGTTTCTTCCATTAGTTTGGGATCTATCATATTCTTTATGGTTCCATCGTTGAAGCATCGTTGAGCAATGGGTGCAAGCCCTTTCTCACTTTTGTCCATGTAAACTTGATCATATGCCAACCTTCCACAAAAGATCTCAAACATAACCACTCCAAAAGAGTAGATATCTGATTCTTTTTCTAATTTGCCTGTCCTTTCATATTCTGGATCCCAGTACACTTGCAAGCCAACCTCTTGATTTAATGGGTGTAATTTGGAGATCCCAAAATAAGCAATCTTCGCATTCCGGTTGTTACCTAACAGAACATTGGCACTCCTTATGTCACCGTGTCGCTGAGGGTCCATCTTGGTGTGAATGTGATTGAGTCCACGTGCAATATCAAGGCACATGTGTAGACGTTGTGTCCATGTAAGGTTCGTAATTTTATCAACATTTTTCAAATAGTCATCAAGTCTTGTTTTAGAAGCAAGCTCATAAAGAAGTATCATCTCATCTTGTTCATAACAAAAACCAAGAAGAGAAACAATATTGGGATGAGTACAAGTAGTATGCAATTCAATTTCAGAAAAGAACCTTTGTTCTCCTTCCCCTTTTTCTCTGCCAGAGATGCGTTTGACTGCTACTAAAGAACCTTTGTTGTCAACATGATCGAGTTTTGCTTTGTACACCATTCCATATGCATATGATCCAATGCAGTATGTTTCAGAAAAGTTATCAGTGGCATACACTATATCACTAAGTCGAAACCTAGAGAGTATGATAGTTTCCCCCTGCAATATTGACATAGAGTGTTAAAAATGTAGGTTGCTGCACGATCTCTTCCGAGATATGTTGTTGTACTTGAAGTGACAGTATTATAAAAAAAGATGGGAAATGGTTTAAGCCCTTATTGCCACATTGTGGTTCGTAAGTTCAAAACGAACTAGGTGAAGATTTGTCCGAGCTGTATGTCGAAAATTCTAAACTTGATGATGATGAACCCATTGTAAAAGATTATAGTTGATAGAAATGGAGAAAAAGACGATATCAAAAACCCATTGTAAAAGATGGTAGGTTAAATTTTTTTATATAAAAAAACCTAACATAGCATTGTGGGGGTGGGGTGGAGTCGACCTTTGCAGGGCCGTTCCAACATTTTTTGAGGCCTAAGGCGAAATAAAATTTTGGGGCCCTTTTTTCTTTTTGATTATTATAAACAGTACTCCTTTATCCGTGTTTGGAACCAAACAAAAATCTTACACAACTATAACAAAGAGTGATTTGCATGTATAAGAAATCAAACAAATCTAAAACAATAAATTTACACTAATACTGATAGTTAACATATAAATTTCATTTAATTGGAGGCCCTATTTTTTGAAGACCCTAGGCCCAAGTCTGGGTTACTTATACTATAGGTCCGGCCCTGGACCTTTGGGGAATGGTATCATCCACATAGCCTTACCCGGTATGTCACTCCCTTGCTGATACCGCATAGGGTGGAACGGTGTTCCCTAGCGATATCAGTAGACACATCCTCCCCTTTTGCCGAAACTCAGATGATACCCACCCCCTTAGGACGAGACTAAAATTCTTGAAACAACTTACTTTGACGGAACTCCCTAAGTACATACTACATTATCTCTAGAATTCAAAACAACTCGTTATTTATATGTTTGAAAAATGAAATTACATTGTAGTTTTCCTATGTATCGTAGATTAGAAACTCCAAAAATTCCCTAAGTTTGTGGTTCAGTGGTATGAGCTATAAGTGCATATATATAATGTGTACTTTTGTACATATGAATTCAAGTTTGTGCTTTATGTTATAAAAACTAGAGTTATAAAAGACAGTACCTTTTTTCTAAGATGAAAATGGAAGAGTACACTATAACAAAAGGGTTCAACATGTAAAATGCAAAATAAATAAATGAATAATTAATGTGAATTTGGCAATAAAAGAAATGACAAACTTACCTGCAATTTTAATGCATTTTCAAGTTCCTTGATAACAATTTCCATTGTTGGACGTTTGGTCTGAGAATCTGCCAAACACTGATACGCAATTTTTGAAAATGCGTCAAAAGAATCTTGATTGGGTCCTCTTTTTATAGTTAAAACGTGTTCGTCATCTTCTGTTATTTTAGGATCCACCAATTCCTTTAATGTTCTTTCATTGAATCGTTGCCGCACAATAGGTAAAAGGCCCATGCCTTTTTCCATATTGTAGAATTTATCATAGGCTAATTTCCCCGACGAAATCTCAAATAAGACTACTCCAAAAGAGTAAACATCATATTCTTTTTTATATTTGCTCGTAGCCAAGTACTCTGGATCAATGTACAAATCTGTGCCTACAATATCATTTCTTGTATAGACAGCGTCAGCTTGTTGCTCTATTGGGTGGAATTCGGAGAACCCAAAGCTAGCAACCTTCGCGTTCAGATTCTCATCCAACAAAATGTTGTTGCTCATTATATTATGATGTAATATCCTTGGTTTTCCTTTCATGTCGGTGTGAAGGTAATTAATTCCATTAGCAATATCAAGAGAAATTTGTATTCTTTGCCCCCAAGTAAGAGATGTCCTTGTGCTTTTGAAGTAATCACCTAGGCTTCCATTAAAGACGTACTCATACACAAGAACCATTGTATCATTTTCTTCAGAAAATCCTAAAAGAGAAACTATATTTGGATGCTTACAACTGGTTAGCGATTCTATTTCTTTCAAAAACCTCTCTTTACCTTGCATTTTATCAGTGATGTGTTTTATAGCTACAGTTTTGGTTATTTTGGGTAGTTCTTCTTTACACTTCCCTTCAGTTGATGACATATGTTGGATGTCTAAAACATCAAGTTCTGCTCTGTACACCCAACTGTACCCGCCACCCCCGACCAGGTATTTGGAAGCAAAATTTTCTGTAGCCTGTATTATTTCACTTAGTGGAATCTTCAAAATATCCATCTGCAAAATAATATCTTGAGTGAGAAGGGGAGTATTGAAGCTTGCACTAGCAAGGATGATAACGATATTAGAAAGAAATCTGCCGCCTTCATTTTATGTGCATAAACATTATTAAGAGAAAGTTTAAGCTAACTTTATTAAGAGAAAGTTTTTTTTTTCTGGACTTTCAAATCAAGGCAGGTACTTCAATTTTTAAAACACAATTGAGCTCATTTAAATAGTTTAGTGACAATACTTTTTTGATTCGAAAAAAATTCATTCGCTTCCATAAATATCTTATATTTGTTCAAATTTGATAAATGATTTAAACTTAATTACACCTCATTAAATTCACCAATACGAACCAAACAAGCGTACTTGAAATTTTATACAGAAAACATCACATAACTTTAGAAAGGGTGGGAGTTGACTACAACGTCCATTTTTCCTACAAAGTGTACAAAGTCATAAAAAACCACAATTTCAGCCAAAGAACACACTCAAAACCCACAAATAACAAAGTGAAGATTACTAAAACGCCATACTTGTGGGTTTTGTGTTGTCACACCCCAACCAATGGCGGAAACATCGGGATGAGACGAAGTGTGAAGATTGCTCGAGACATCATAACGCTATTTGTGACAATAATTTAATAATCCAAATTTCATTTCCAAAATAAATTGTCAACATTACAAGAAAAGCAAATAACAACATTGTTCAACATAACATAAACAAAATTGATACAACACTTTAAACCTAAACGTCTAAGTGAGTATCTAGGCATCTTTGCTATCCGTTTTCATTTCATCATCATCAACCTGTAACATGTTTAAAAATACAATTCAATGCAAAAGCAAAGGCGAGTATACAAGTTTGGTACGTACATAGCATAAGATAAAAAGTGTGAACAATTCCTCATGGCAAGCATATGATTCAAGATAACATTAAATATGGCATGTGTCTAACATATCAAACCAAGAAAACGCAATATGCTCAAGACATAACCTCAAGTTTACGGGCGGGTCGTTAATCCTATAGCGCTACATATGTCAAGGTTTGGCTCGTACGAAGTTAATGATAAGTTCAACACATAAGAATAACCCAAGTTTAAAGTATCAAGCCATCACGTATACAAGCATGTTATAGGAACGTTCATGTGTTTAACAAAGTGTTCATGTGTAAGTTTTCAATAGGTAAACATGTTACACCCCAAAAGTGGTAAAAGTAAAAAGGGGAAATACGAGTATACTCACAAAGTTTGCATACGTTTTCCGATTATCCAATTGTTGACGAGTAGAGATTTAGAGTCCGAATGTATAAGGGTTAAAGTTCAAGTATGTTTAGAGTCGAGATTCGGTGTTTAAAACAACATAAAAATAAGATATGAGAATAACATGGAAAATAATCATTTAGTACATATGATGCTTGTTCTTGACACTAGGAAACTCGAAGGAGTTTAGATGTTTTCATGGAACAAGGTTCCATTAGAATCGTGACAAGTTATCATAGTCTAGGATGATGTAATCTAGTACCCCGACATATGAACACTAGTTCATCATCAAAGATTCGATTATTCGAATAATATATTTAGGTTATATAATATATGTCCAATAGTTCAAGCATGAGGTAGAAGATTAAAATCTTCATTTTGGTACCTCTAAATGTCATAGAAGTCATGTAGGAGGTAGGAAGATCAAGTCTTCCATTTAGGCACCTCTATGTGTTCACCACTACACTTGATGTAAAAAAAACAACCAAGGAGGGTCATGAACATACAATAAAGAATAAGAAATATACACACTAACTAAGAGAAATCATCAAATCATGTGAGGATTGTATGTTTGGACAACCCAAGTTGTTCCATAATCACTCATGTATCAAAGACAAAGTTTGACATGACTTGTGGGTTAAAACCCTAAACAAAACACCAAGTTTATGAGGTTTAATCCTCTGATTTTAAATGTCTCAACCTTGTTTTTAAGCTTAACCAACCATGGGATAAGTTGTAAGCATTAGGACATAGGTATGAGATGTGTTGGACACAAGTTGCATAGGTTTAAACAAGTTTTTGATGAACATAAAAACAAACAGAAAGTTTATGGACTATTTCGGGGCATTTCCAGGTCTGATTTCTCCAAGGAGAAGTCTAGGAATCGAACCCCATGATTATACAAGCAAGTAGGAAAAAGAATCGAGTGAATCGGATAAGAATTGAGTGAGTTATGCTCATTTTCGTGAAGGGGTGTCAATCTACTCGAACCCTTGCTTTCAGCTACGGTTTGGTGGATGTTTTGTGAGTTTTTAGGGTTGTAAAAGTGGTAGGGAGGCTGGTTATAAGGGGTATTTATAGGGGGAAGGATTAGGGTTTCAATGGGTTGGGCTTTGGAAGTGTTTAGAAGGGGTTACCCCTTGAAACTAGCCCACAAAACACAACTATATGGGCTGAATTTTGCTGAATTGGGGCTGCCATATTTCTTTACTTTTTTTATTTTTTTTAAAACATTATAATGAGTAATTTTGTTAGTTAAGTTGTGTAATAATGTGCAACAATGTTTCCCCTAACTTGTAACAAGGTGAAATATGAAATAAAACATGATTTAACTAGGTAAAAAGTGTAATGTACAAGTTTTATTTACGAAGCAAGTTCCGTATTTTACAACGATTACAATGAAAGAATGGTTATAAGAACACAAGATTTCCAAAGTTAGAATTTCACGTAAGGTTTCTAAATGTAGGAAGTTTGAAAACGCAGGGCGTTACAGTCTCCCCTCCTTTAGGAAATTTCGTCCCGAAATTTATTCAAGAGGAAGGCTTGAAAGAGTTTTTGGCATAAAGGTGATCATTAAGAATTGAAACTTGGGAAGTTTGAAAGTTTTGAAAAGTACCAAATTTTGGAGAACGTCAAGGTAGATTTGCAAGGGGAAGTTTTTAAGGATAGTATAAAAAAATCATACTTTCGTAAAACCTGTTTATTGAGAGGAACGAAAAGGTTTGTTAGTTTAAATAAAGCAATAGAGGTATACTAAGTATAGTTTCACAAGAATCAAGAATAGGGAGGCTATTTTATAGGTAATGAGGTAAGTTAGGACTCAAATGTTTAAACAAGCTGGATTGCGAACGAGTTTTGTATAAAATAATACGAGTATAGAATGAACGAATGACTCTTAAAGAGTACAAGTATGTGAATAGCATAAGTGTTGGATAGATGAACGTAGTGTGTTAAGGATGAAGTCTCGTCATGAATAATCGGATATAATGCGTTTGTGAGTTGCGTGAAGTTGTATTAGGTCCAAAAAGGTCTGCAACACACTGAATTTCTCATGGCACGTTTTACGAAAGTTTGGTAACATGGTGAAAACACTTATATATAGGAAGTACCAGCGGCGTATCCACCATGTTTTAACCACATTACGTCCGTTTCGTTACTTGGGGTCATGTTACGTTCCGTGTCTTACCATACACAGTAGTACACTCTATGGTTCTCATACGCCTATCACTATAATCCCGTGTGCACCCGTGATTATTTTGATCGTCGCATGGTCCGCATAGCTTGTACTAGTTGTGTATGAATCAGGGTATACATAAAAAGTTTAGAATGTGTACGTACAAGAATATAGTATATAAGCAAGTCCATGTTTAAGTATGTGTGGGACCCACGCAAGCGAATCCCTCAGGTTACGCTCGCGTATAGGTACGAATGTATGAACCATGAGTAAGGATGAAAGTATGAGCATAAGTTTAAGTATGAATACGCATGTATGTATGAGCATAAACATAAAACGTGTAAGTAGTATGTGTATAAGCAGAAGCGTAAAACGTATAAGTAGTATGCGTATAAGTACAAGCATAAAACGTATGAACATAGGTGTAGTTATAAAAAAATAAATATTGCGTATATAGTGTACGTTGAGGCATTGCGGATTAGAAAGGCTAAGTATGTAGATACGAACGATATAAATGGTGTTATCGCGAGATATCGACTAAAACGTGTATGACGATGTGCATGTATAGTTGTTCCAACAAAACGTTGAGTTTATCGAATCAAAATTAGATTGAGCCTGGTTTGAAAGGTAGAATATAGTTTGTATATGTAAAGGAACATAAAGTACTCGTTGGTTATGCAAAACGTATTTTGTAACAAATAGAAATGCTAATTTTGTTTAAAAGGGTTTACGTAATCCGAAAAAAAATGGTCGGTCCCTATGAAGTCTTCTTGCGCACGTGTTTTGTAAATTGGTGTAGGAAAAAGGTTTTCGTTAAAAAGTAAGTTCGTTTCATCAAAGAAGAAATTATGAATTTAGGAGGTTCTTGTGAAAACTAGGATCCTTAGAAGAGAAATTTAGCAAAAGGACTTAGTGATTAAAAAAATTAACAAATGATTTGTTGATGTTGAAAAGGGTATTTGGTAAAACAATCATATAACTTCTATAAGATCTTATAAGTATTTGAGAAAGGTTGGTTGGATTTTGATTAAAAGTAGAAGGTGAGCATGTTTTAGTGATTAAGTCGAATATGAAGTTCATGGGCAAGAGTTTCATTGAGCCGATTAAATTGATAGGTAGCATTTCGTAAGGTTTTGAAGTTCGAGCAATAAAACGTTTTAAGACATGATTATGAATTTCGCGTATATGAGTTGAGTGAAAATAGATTGTAGAATAAGAAGTACGTTTGATAAAACAATGCATTTTGAAATCGGTATGAGTGGGTATTTTGAATAATCATAAACAATTTGGGTATAAAATATGATCGAGTTTGCATAATAAGATATTTTTGAAGAGATGTTTTGGTAACGATCACCTAGGTAAGGGAATCACCCCTAACTCGTTGGTGAGGTCGTTTTAAGGGAAGAGGGGTGGAGTCAATCGTCAAGGTAAGGAAGTCACTCCAATCTCGATGATACCTCTCCACTAGTTGTTACAAGGAATATGAATTTAAATTATATGAAAATCATGCATATATAAATGTATCGAAAAGGTTCGATATGTTGTGCGTGTGAAAAGAGAAATCAAAGGTAAACTCGAGGTTGAAAGATTGCATCGTATAAAATGAACAATAGAAACACATGTTTGACCAAAGTTTGGAGTGTTCCAAATGGAACTTTGACTAACCAAAGTGGTCGAAAAGTCTTTTGAATTTGAGAAGCATGCTTTGGCCTAATAGGTAAAATACTCTCGCCGACAAGTCGGTTAACGGTATTTACCCTTCCGGTTACTACATGTCCCAAATCAATCGAAGTTTCGAGACTTGGCGGGATTTATAAAAAAAAAATACCAAGGAGTGGAACTAGTCGACAAGGTGCGGGTTTCACCCCTAACTTGACGATTTCGTATCCTAAGTGTGGTTGGTACTCGTCGGGTCAAAATTTAATTTCGACATGTTGACGAGGGTCCACTAGAATTTAAAATTTGAGTTTTACCATTAAGATGTGGATTTCACTCCTAGCTTAATGGCGATATCTCGTGTAAAAAAAGAATATGTAGATTGAGAGTCGTTCACCAAATTGTGGGTTTCACGCCTATTTTGGTGAATTCGTCTCGAGTGTTTACGGATTTAGAATAGTCGAGTAAAATGCATGAGGGAAAGAGTATGTTAAAGGAATAAACAACAAATATAAACTCACAATGAAGCATATTAAGAATAGCACATAATGAGTGGGACAATAAAACATGTATTAGCACATAATAAAGCAAGTATAGCATGTCAAGTGTTAACACATAAGCGACATATATGCTTAAAAGATCAAAAGAGAATAAATAAGAGCAAATAAGGTAGCATGCAAGTAGTTTCAAGTAAAACATAAGAATAAGGCTCTAAAACTATAGACTAGGCTAAAGCATTCCTACTTTTCCTAATTCCCTATAGTTATGGCTCTGATACCAATCTGTCACACCCCAACCAATGGCGGAAACATCGGGATGAGACGAAGTGTGAAGATTGCTCGAGACATCATAACGCTATTTGTGACAATAATTTAATAATCCAAATTTCATTTCCAAAATAAATTGTCAAAACATTACAAGAAAAGCAAATAACAACATTGTTCAACATAACATAAACAAAATTGATACAACACTTTAAACCTAAACGTCTAAGTGAGTATCTAGGCATCTTTGCTATCCGTTTTCATTTCATCATCATCAACCTGTAACATGTTTAAAAATACAATTCAATGCAAAAGCAAAGGCGAGTATACAAGTTTGGTACGTACATAGCATAAGATAAAAAGTGTGAACAATTCCTCATGGCAAGCATATGATTCAAGATAACATTAAATATGGCATGTGTCTAACATATCAAACCAAGAAAACGCAATATGCTCAAGACATAACCTCAAGTTTACGGGCGGGTCGTTAATCCTATAGCGCTACATATGTCAAGGTTTGGCTCGTACGAAGTTAATGATAAGTTCAACACATAAGAATAACCCAAGTTTAAAGTATCAAGCCATCACGTATACAAGCATGTTATAGGAACGTTCATGTGTTTAACAAAGTGTTCATGTGTAAGTTTTCAATAGGTAAACATGTTACACCCCAAAAGTGGTAAAAGTAAAAAGGGGAAATACGAGTATACTCACAAAGTTTGCATACGTTTTCCGATTATCCAATTGTTGACGAGTAGAGATTTAGAGTCCGAATGTATAAGGGTTAAAGTTCAAGTATGTTTAGAGTCGAGATTCGGTGTTTAAAACAACATAAAAATAAGATATGAGAATAACATGGAAAATAATCATTTAGTACATATGATGCTTGTTCTTGACACTAGGAAACTCGAAGGAGTTTAGATGTTTTCATGGAACAAGGTTCCATTAGAATCGTGACAAGTTATCATAGTCTAGGATGATGTAATCTAGTACCCCGACATATGAACACTAGTTCATCATCAAAGATTCGATTATTCGAATAATATATTTAGGTTATATAATATATGTCCAATAGTTCAAGCATGAGGTAGAAGATTAAAATCTTCATTTTGGTACCTCTAAATGCCATAGAAGTCATGTAGGAGGTAGGAAGATCAAGTCTTCCATTTAGGCACCTCTATGTGTTCACCACTACACTTGATGTAAAAAAAACAACCAAGGAGGGTCATGAACATACAATAAAGAATAAGAAATATACACACTAACTAAGAGAAATCATCAAATCATGTGAGGATTGTATGTTTGGACAACCCAAGTTGTTCCATAATCACTCATGTATCAAAGACAAAGTTTGACATGACTTGTGGGTTAAAACCCTAAACAAAACACCAAGTTTATGAGGTTTAATCCTCTGATTTTAAATGTCTCAACCTTGTTTTTAAGCTTAACCAACCATGGGATAAGTTGTAAGCATTAGGACATAGGTATGAGATGTGTTGGACACAAGTTGCATAGGTTTAAACAAGTTTTTGATGAACATAAAAACAAACAGAAAGTTTATGGACTATTTCGGGGCATTTCCAGGTCTGATTTCTCCAAGGAGAAGTCTAGGAATCGAACCCCATGATTATACAAGCAAGTAGGAAAAAGAATCGAGTGAATCGGATAAGAATTGAGTGAGTTATGCTCATTTTCGTGAAGGGGTGTCAATCTACTCGAACCCTTGCTTTCAGCTACGGTTTGGTGGATGTTTTGTGAGTTTTTAGGGTTGTAAAAGTGGTAGGGAGGCTGGTTATAAGGGGTATTTATAGGGGGAAGGATTAGGGTTTCAATGGGTTGGGCTTTGGAAGTGTTTAGAAGGGGTTACCCCTTGAAACTAGCCCACAAAACACAACTATATGGGCTGAATTTTGCTGAATTGGGGCTGCCATATTTCTTTACTTTTTTTATTTTTTTTAAAACATTATAATGAGTAATTTTGTTAGTTAAGTTGTGTAATAATGTGCAACAATGTTTCCCCTAACTTGTAACAAGGTGAAATATGAAATAAAACATGATTTAACTAGGTAAAAAGTGTAATGTACAAGTTTTATTTACGAAGCAAGTTCCGTATTTTACAACGATTACAATGAAAGAATGGTTATAAGAACACAAGATTTCCAAAGTTAGAATTTCACGTAAGGTTTCTAAATGTAGGAAGTTTGAAAACGCAGGGCGTTACATGTGTTGTGTTTTGAATGATAAGGCTTTGATTATCGAATGACTAACATTAGTGTGTTTTATGTTGATTATCATGTTGTGTTTTATTGAATGACTAACATTAGGGTTTGGAGATTGTGTTTTCGTGTTCTTAACTCTGTTATTTGTGGGTTTTTGGTGTGTTTTATGGCTTAAATTGTGGTGTTTTTTGACTTTGTACACTTTGTAGGAAAAATGAACTTTGTAGCCGAACCCTGCCCATACCTTTTGAAATGGGGATAATTTTATATATCGCACAATATCATACTTACTCAATATAAATCATAACAACAAATATATCCATTTACAAATTAATGACATACCGTTATTTAAAACTTGCAATAGGATACACGTGTAGAGTGTAATGAGAAGACGAAGAGTAAATAGTTCAGACTTGATCAGAACATAAATAGTATTAATGAGATGGCTAAATATGGAATTTGTGTAGGTGAAGACGAAGTGTAAATAGTTCAGACTAGCCATTCTAGCTATAGCTGGGGTGGTACAGGCTCTTGCCTTTTGGAAAAAAGACAACGGTTCAAATCCTGGCATGTGTGTAATTTACTATTTATTGGTATAGTTTAATAGTAGGAGTAATGTATGAAGATCGTTTTGGTAATCAAGATCATCCGAGTTTCACATGTTTGGGCCTCGGGCCTGTTTATATTTATTTGTTTTATGTTTATGTTAGTAATGGGTCAAAACAATAGTCTATGTCATGTATATGTATTCGGGCCGTAGGCCACCTGAATGGGTCGAACGAGTCAGTTATGTTTAGTCCGGTAACACAAGGAGTTTGGGCCGGATATCATGAAGCGTCATGTCCCTTATCAGCAATAACCGCTGGGCGGTTATCATGGAACGTCACAACTGTTTGTGAAACGGTGTGACTGGAATTGACGTGCCTTTTCATCCCTATATAACCGGCTGCCAAACTTCCAAGTTATCCGGTTGTTCAGTTAGTCAAGTTTGTAATCAGAACGTGTTTACAAGCAGTTATCATATTCAAAGTTTAGTGTTTGTTCAAGTTTCATTCGGTTAGTTTATTGTTTGCAAAATCGTTTCGTTTCAATTCATAATCATGAACTCGTGTGAATGTTGTGGATTGTTCGTTAGTGATTGTGTTTGTGGTCACAAGTCCATTCGTTCCGATTGGTCCTGGGTTTCCGATGACGATGATACCAACATTGGTATCAGAGCCAAAGGTTTAACAGGAACCAGAAGGGATTGTGATCAAGAAGAAAACCGAATCGGTGGAAACAAAGGAAAATCGGTTATGACCGATTATGGTGATGATGTGTTTGTTCGTAGTGGAGAGTGCGGCCGGGCGGCGGAAGCGAGAGAGTACGCGCAGGGGAAGCCAACCATGCGGACCGGGGTATCACCAATGAAAAAGTTTCCAAAGAAGGTATTCAGAGGGGGTTTCACGAAGAAGAACGGGAAGAAACCTAATGCACCAGTGGGTAGGCCAAGAAAACCGGGGGTTCGGTGTTTCAAGTGCAAGAAGTTTGGCCACATAGCGTCAATTTGCCCTAGTAAGTATATTATA
This sequence comes from Helianthus annuus, assembly GCF_002127325.2. NCBI lineage: Eukaryota > Viridiplantae > Streptophyta > Magnoliopsida > Asterales > Asteraceae > Helianthus > Helianthus annuus. The sequence goes on from NC_035433.2 coordinate 147,575,156, forward strand.
TTATCACCTTTACCAGTCGAGAATGATTATATCGTAAAGGATACTTGCGGGGGTAAATGGGATTCAATCTGGGTTGTGGATCCCACGTTTAAGACGTACATGACGGGAAACCGTAATTTGTTCAAGTGTTTTAAAAGACACTTCGGGGTTGTAACGAATGAAAGCAAGAAAGATGTTTCGTTTGTTCATGGAATTGGTGAAGTAAGGGTGCCGGTGGACGGCAAGGATAAGACAATCCCGTGTGTTAGTTACGCACCAAAACTTGACAGGAATGTTCTAAGTTTGGAACAACTCCTGTTTCAAGGGATTGAGACGGTTACTATGGGTGAGAAGTGCGTATTGAAGAAGATGTTCGGTTGTCGATCAAAGGGTTTTGACATATACGAAGACAAGTCGGAAACCGACTTGGAACAAGATTATCTTGACGCCTTTTATGATAATCTTGGGGTCGACAATGGGTACAAGAAAGAGAAAGAAGAGTTTCAAGAATGTTTGGGGGATTATTATGAACGAGAATTTGAAAAGTCGAAAAATAAAAAGAAAGTGTATGACGAACGCCCAAGCGCTAGGAAGGTCGTGTACTCGAAGAAAGCAAAGAAGGCTTTAATGATCTACATCGAAGGCGAGAAGGATAATCCACGCCAATCAAAGCAAATACTTCGGGAACGGGCAATAACTCTCTCTCAACTCGAGGAGGATGTTGTTGAAAGGGGGTTAATCATGGAAAGCTGCGTTGAACCAGGGGATCTTATCACACTACACGAAGAAATCAAGAAGCACCCAAGATTCTTCGACGCACCGTTTGAAGAAATCTTAGTTTGGTTTATCACGAACTTTCTAGGAATTGTTTGTGAGAAGGCAATGCCGCCGGAGTTAATTGATGGACGTGATGTTAGCCTCATACTACTACACCGCATCGTGAAGCACAACGGTGGGTTTGATGAGATAATGGCAAAAGACAAATGGGGCGAGATATCGGTGAAGTATGGCTATGAAGCGGACGACGCTTATGAGATGAAGGTTGCATTCGTTTATTATCTAGAGTTGGTCGAATGGTATTTTGATTACATCAAGAAGGAGCGTGCAAGAGAGAAAGTTGGAATGGCCGAAAGCTCAAGCAATTGCGGATGGATCAACGATTCAAGTGATGATGACGTGGTGGTGAAGATCGAAGTCACCAACAACCGCAAGGAGTAATCGGGATCGAAGGGCTCGGATGCTCTTGCTTAAGGGGGAGAATGAAGATCGTTTTGGTAATCAAGATCATCCGAGTTTCACATGTTTGGGCCTCGGGCCTGTTTATATTTATTTGTTTTATGTTTATGTTAGTAATGGGTCAAAACAATAGTCTATGTCATGTATATGTATTCGGGCCGTAGGCCACCTGAATGGGTCGAACGAGTCAGTTATGTTTAGTCCGGTAACACAAGGAGTTTGGGCCGGATATCATGAAGCGTCATGTCCCTTATCAGCAATAACCGCTGGGCGGTTATCATGGAACGTCACAACTGTTTGTGAAACGGTGTGACTGGAATTGACGTGCCTTTTCATCCCTATATAACCGGCTGCCAAACTTCCAAGTTATCCGGTTGTTCAGTTAGTCAAGTTTGTAATCAGAACGTGTTTACAAGCAGTTATCATATTCAAAGTTTAGTGTTTGTTCAAGTTTCATTCGGTTAGTTTATTGTTTGCAAAATCGTTTCGTTTCAATTCATAATCATGAACTCGTGTGAATGTTGTGGATTGTTCGTTAGTGATTGTGTTTGTGGTCACAAGTCCATTCGTTCCGATTGGTCCTGGGTTTCCGATGACGATGATACCAACAATGTAACCTTTGTTATTCGAAAAAAAAATTAGTTCAGACTAGCTTGATCAGAATATATATAGTATTTAATGAGATGGCTAAATATGGAATTTAAATATTTTAAATGGGTATATTCCATGTGAACTTTTTGGGAAATATGGAGATCTATAACTTACTTGGTTTAGGTATAAAAGTTTATATTGGAGAAACTTCAAACAATCTAAAAGAAAATCAAATTATAGCTATATCATCAATGCCATATGGTGAAAAAAAATTATTCACCATAATCACCTCAAACTTATTAACAATATACTTACCTTCGAGCGCTTGGTTGATGCATCTTCATCTGCAGCTGCAGCTGCTGAATGTCCCTCTAATACAGACTATCACAATAAAAATGAATAAATAAATAAATATCAAAATAATAATGACATAAGGATGAAAGAATGCAAAGAAAACACAAAAGGATGGTCTTACAAGATTTTCATGTTTCGATTGAAGTTCCATTGCCTCCTCAAGTTCTTTGACAATTTGGTCCATCGTTGGACGTTCCACAAGTTCTTTTTTCAAGCAGGTTTCAGCAATATTTAAGAAACTGATCAATGATTGTGTGTCAATTTGTTTTCTTAAATTAGGATCAATGATGTCATCCACTTTTTCCTCTACAACATCTTCTCTAATCACCGGTTTCCTCCCGCAAAGTATTTCAAACATCAATGTACCAAAACAATAAACATCAAATTTGGGTGTCATACTTTCATGAGAGTAGCGAGAGTCATGAGAGTAGAGAAGACGATGCCTCCAACTTTGAGGATATTTTGTGGAAAATTCAAAACCAAATAATTTAGGTTCCCAGTCTTCATCCAAAAAAATTTTAGAGCTGTTGATATCACAATGTATAATAGCATAATGTACGTAACTCAACGCCCTTGCAACACCTAAACATATTTGTAGTCTTCGTGACCAGTTGAGAGTTGGATCACTTATATGTTGGTCCAGACTTCCATGAGTTGCTAGCTCGTAAATGACGATTTTTTCATCATTCTCATCAACAAACCCAACAAAAGAGATGATATTTATATGCTTGAGACTAGAAAGCATAGAAATCTCCGTCCGGAACTCAACATCTCCTTGCCCATAGTTACCATTCAACCTTCGGGCAACGATATCCAACAACTTCCCCGACTGAAAGAGTCGTCCTTTGTAAAGGTTTCCTAACCCACCTTCTTTGAGGAGATTTTCATCTGAAAAGTGGTTGGTGGCATATAATATCTCTTGCAGTTGGAGTTTTTGGACCCTGCTTGGCTAAGACAAGAAACAGCAAAGAATAAAATGAGGGATAAAGATTAATGAGAGGACAAAGTATGGTAAAAGTTGATTTATAGATATGAGTCAGATTTGCATAAGATGATACCAACACACTAATTTTAGCTCAACGTGAATTGTCAGCCCTACGAAAATGCACGTATTATATCTATACAAGGGGTAGTAGTGGCCAATTATTCTATTAGTGAGCTTGGTTTTAAAAATGGGGAGGCGCTCAAGGGATTTCGAATCACGCTGCAATCAACTTGAAAATTACAAAAATAAATTGAAATTGTTATCTAGAATCCTGCTATATCTACATTGGGCCGTCGATAGGTTATGTACTTCTGTCTTCTTAGATCATAGAATTACCAGTGAGACAGAAGTAAGGACAATTCCGTTGAGTCGTTCAGTACTCACCTCGTAGGGATGGCAGCCGGGAAGACGGGAGTAGGGACGAATCGTTTAAGTAAGTAAATAAATTATTTAGCTATAATATTTTTTTCTGTTTATTGATATTACAATTATCAGCATATTATTGAATTATATATGTGTGCGTGTGTGTTTAGATTTTAGGGACCCATGCATTTTTTCTACTAGCACAGGGCACCCGATTCTTGGAGATGGCCCTGATCCGATCTACAATATCACACTATCAACGCCAAAGTCTTTTAAAAAGGTTTTCTAAAGTATATAGTGGTGGAGCCACATGTAAGGGTGGGGGCGGCAACCCCTTTAAAAAAATTGTGCATTTTTTAGGTAAAAATCCTAATCGTCCCAATTAGAACTTTGCTTACTTGATCGCCCTTCGGAAAATAATTTCTGGATCTGCCACTAAGAGTATATAAGGCTCCCTTTCTATCTCAACCAATTTTCACACAACAGCGCCCCCTTACCATTACCTGAGCACTATTAGGGGGCGTTATTGTCCCTCTACCAAGACAATAACGAGCGATAATGTATCGATTTTGTGGGGTTAGGCCATTGATGTGTTCATTCTCTACACATTCTCTTATGAAACGGCAAGATTAAGATCGATTTTGTGGGCTTAGGCCAAGACAATAACGCCAAGATTAAGTTGAAGATTTAGCATGGTTTTGGCACACAAGGTCAGGCCATTTAGACTTTGATTCTATTAAAGCAATGACTTGAAAGAACTTGGTACATGGAATTCCTCAAATAAGTCATGCTAGTTAAATCTCTGATACATGCTTATTAGGGAAACATAGTAGCACACCATTTCCAAATTAGGCGAAATTAAAATCCTTAAAACCTCTGGATTTAGTCTACGGAGATTTGTGTGGTTCTATATCCCCACGAACACATGCTAAGAAGAACTACATATTCTTACATGTAGATGATTGCACTTGCTACATGTGGGCATATCTACTAACTTCCAAGGATCAAGTATTTGAAACTTTCAAAGTGTTCAAAGAAAAGGTGGAGACAGAAACACGAATCAAATTAAGGATGCTAGGGATGGACAGAGGATGAGAATTCATGTTGAATGAATTCAACTAGTATTGCAAAGAGAAGGGCATAGCAAGACAGGTTAGAGCATCATATTCCTCACAGCAAAATGAAGTAGTCGAAAAAAGAAACAGGACGATGTTATCCCCTACTCGCAGTATGTACTAAACAGGGTTCCAACGAAATCTTGGGTGAACAAGACACTGTATGAAGCATTGAAAGGAAGAAAGCCAAATCTGGAACACTTAAATGGTTTTGGCTGCACTCGATACGCTAAGGTACTCCCACTTCAACAAAAGATGTTGGATGATAGAAGTGTAACTATGGTATATCTTGGAATAGAAGAAGGATCAAAGGCTTTTAGATTATATGATTCGGCAACGAACAAGATATGTGTCAGCAAAGATGTAAAGTTCATAGAAGGCCAACCATGGAACTGGAATAGCTATAAGGAAATGGTAGAATCAAGAAATACTGAATAACCTTGTCAATCAAGAAAATGACAACCCACCAGATTTAGGAGAGGACGTACCAAGTAGTTCTCATAGTAGCGGGCCACACCATGAAGACGCAGGAGTGGATCAGTCAGAAAATATACCAGACTCCTATCTAACCCTGCCAGCATACTCATACAATCCGAACTCATCACGAAGATCTAGTAGTTTATCAACAAGTAGAGGACCATCTGCATCAAAAAGTACAACCAGGAGTATTATTGACACTCTGGTATGACTAAGAAGTCTTGACGAATTATAAGATGAGACGGAGGAAATCCAAGTAGATTCACATGAATTACTACTTGCTGAAGAAGAACCAAGAAATTATAAGGAAGCATCCACTAACAGCAAATGGATTAAACAATGAAGGTTGAGTTAGACTCAATAAACAAGAATAACACTTGGGGATTGATTGAATTGCCAAGAAATCAAAAGTTAATAGGATTAAAGTGGGTATTCAAGACTAAGAAAGATGCAAATGGAAAATTCTTCAAACACAAAGCAAGACAGGTAGCAAAAGGTTACGTTCAACAACATGGGATAGATTTTGACGAAGTATTTGAACCAGTAGCACGCATCGAGACAGTTCGTCTAATGTTGGCTTTAGCAGTATATCAAGGTTGGGAAGTACATCACTTAGATGTTAAGTTTGCATTCTTGCACGAAGATCTCAAGGAGTAGGTCTATGTCTCACAACCGTAAGGATTTAGAAAGCGAAGAGATGAAGGAAAAATTTACAAACTATCAAAAGCTCTGTATGGATTGAGACAAGCACCACATGCTTAGAACACGAAGTTAGATCAAACCTTAAGGTCACCTAACTTCAAGAAGTGCACTTTAGAACAAACAATCTATACAAGGATAAGTAAGACTTTTACACTAATTGTTGGAGTCTACGTTGATGATTTAATAGTCACTAGAACTTCAAGGAAGGAGATAGATATTTTCATGTCTCGGATGGAGAAGAAGTTTGAATTGAGCGATCTAGGATTGCTAGCATACTAACTGGAAATAGAAGTTACTCAAGAAGGGGGTGAGATAGCCATAAAGCAAACATTGTATATAAAAAAGATACTCAAGGAAGATGATATGTTAGCCTGCAACGAAACAAAGATTCCTATGTATCCAGGAACACATTAGCAAAGACTGAAGGAGATCTAGTAGATGTAACACATTACAGAAGCCTAATTGGTTCTCTCACGTATTTATTGCATACAAGGGCAAATCTATGTTACTCAGTCAATTTGATTAGTAGATGCATGCAAGCTTCGAAGGATCATCACTTGAAAGCAGTGAAGCAAGTACTACGTTACATCAAAGGAACTAAGGAGCATGGAATCATTTGCAAGAAGCAACAAGGATGTAAGATCCCATGCCATAGTGATAGGAGTTATGGTGTATACACAGACCAAGGAAAAGGTACAATTGCTCTCGTATTTTACTTTGGAGAATCGCCTATAACCTGGTGCACACAAAAGCAAGAGACAGAAACACTTTCATCATGTGAATAAGAATTCACGACAGCCACTACGGCAACATGCCAAACACTATGGCTTAAAAGGTTGTTAAGTGAAGTTACAGGCTGGAAAGAAGAAAAGATAACACTAAGGGTGGATAATGTTTCTGCAATAGCACTCATGAAGAATCCATTCTTTCATGGAATAAGAAAGCACATTGACACATGCTACCATTTCATAAGAGAATGCGTGGAGAATGAACACATCAGTGGGAACTGCAACAGACAGACATATTAACAAAGGCACAAGTAAGAGTCAAGTTTACGACAATGCAAGAACTACTCAAAGTTCAAGATCCACAATAACTAAAGGATGTTTGTGATTAAGGGGTGAATGAAATTACTAATCCCTCACATCCCAAAGTACGAGGGTTGTTTAGTAATTAGTTAGTTTAAGTTATAGTTAGACAAGAGTACAAGGGCGAGGACTAAAGATGACAAGATGAAAGTTTGTAACCTATAAACTTAAAGAAGCGATGTCTCCTAAAGACACACCTCTTCACATCGACAACTTCATCACAGGAACAAGGAGATGCACTGTTTGTGGAGAGACACATCCATTCACATCACACCTGTTGGATTAGTATAAATAGGGTTTCTGTTTCTCATTGTAATTAATCACATGTACAAGATATTCAGGTTTATTTTCAAGTTATTCATTCGTTCTGGAGATCAAAGATTAGTTCTGGGCAACAAATAAAAGCTTGGGAGGTGCTGAAAAATTCTCCAAAGTGGTATCTTGTACCCCCAGTTAAACCTGGCCATCATCAAAGCGTTCCAAGACTAGTTCAGGCATGCCTGAGCCACACTTGTCCGTTGGGAGATCAAATGCTCGTTCATATTTAGACATAAAGGACATCAACGATGAGCTGGAGTTTGAGAAACCACAAGAATTGCAACGCCCACCCGGTAGAGACAAAAGCAAAGTAGCTGCAAGAGCAAGATCTAAATGTGTAGGTCCACTAGCGGAGGATCTAGTAACCTTATCCTTGTTATAAGACAAACCCGGTTGTGCGGAATCCAACCGGTAAGTTAAACCGAGCAAAGAACACGAAATACAAGACAAGATTCAACGATAGAAAGTTCACTTGTATATTTATCAGAAGAGTTTTACAAGATAAACAACATCAAAGTTCACTCTCTAAACTCTCCTGTTCTCACACTAAATCGATTGTTCTGTGTGTTCTGGTTTCTGTGATCTGCAAGCGTCCCTTAAATAGCCAAACCTTATCCACTCCTCTACGAAGAGTGTCCTGGGCCCAGACAAAATCCCACGAAGACTTAGATCACCCTACGAACACTAGACATCCACGAGCCGTTGGTTGTTCGTCATATGTGATCTCAACGAACAGTCATTGTTCGTTGGCAAGGGCTTTGGATGAACCTTGAGAGGTCTTCGGCACATGAGTCTTCATCTCATGAGGAGCAATGACGAACCTTTTGAAGGTTCGTGACCTGAAGTCGTCGCCGTGGAGGAGTCTTCGTCACAAAGTAATCATGGAGTCTTCGTGACACACCTTGAGTGTTCGTCGCAAGGAGACTCTCCGACATGTGGAGTGTTCGTCCACATTAACTCTTTTCTGACAAAGGAGTCTTCGTCTCCAATAAGGAGTGTTCGTGACTTGGAGGGTTCGTCCACCTTGAGTCTTCGTTGCACGGATTGTTCATCACATGAAGAGGCTCCGTGAGGTGTAGTCTTCGTAGGATGCACATGCCAAAACAAAGAAAATGCCCCAACATGTATTAATTCTACGTATTTATCCATGGCAGATTTCATAGCATGCATTTGGTCAAAGTATATGACATCATCATGGTGATGTCATGGTGATGTCAACTCGCAACTCTTCATGCTTCGCGTGTCGAACTCTGGGGTGCACGACGGAGGAATGTCGCGACATCAGGCTCGAACCGGACCGAACCAAGTCGAACCGAACCGAGCCGAGCCGCATCCACAAAGTGTATCAACAAAATGCAAATCCACTTCTACAACAACAACAAATACCGAGGGTGGATCAAACTTCTCCAAATTAGACGAGAAACTTGTTCAAATTCTCTCCATAAAGGAACAAGAGCACCAATTGGTAATGGATAAGCAGAGTGCTGCCAATCTAAAGTTCCTCTAGAAGCTCATCCCCTCTCATCTCGAAGACAATTGTATGATAATGGAACTTGAGAAACAACGTATTCGAGCAAATTGTATCTAAACAAGTATTATTTGTTTATGTTTTTTTAAGTAGTTGAAATGTTATGTTTTTTTTTCAATGTTATTTTTTTGGTAGTTTAAATGTTATGTTTTTTTCATTGTTATTTTTATTTAGTTTAAATATTATCTTTTTTTTTAATTTAATATAAAAACATTAAAAAAATAAATAAATAATTAAGTAATGATTAGGGGCTTTAATCCATTACATTGATGTTATTGGAAGAGGGAAATAAAGCCCCTTGTTGAGGTAGCACAATTGCATATCCTCCTGCCTAACTAACAGCTTTACAACAAATGATTAAGTACATAATAATATAAAACAAAATTAAAATAACGAGCTTATAAATTATAATAATCAATTATTCATAATCAAATACTCCATGAGTACGTCTATAGGTTTTACAAATGATAATGCAGCAGTAACAGTATTTTTTTCCAATCAATGAGATATATACAACTAGGTAGAGGATCCTGTACATTAATCTAGAAGTGTGAGAAATGTATTATAACATTATATATAACACTATATATGTAAGTGCAGTTCCTGCCGGGTAACTGTCGCTTATCAGTTCTGGTCAACCAAAGCAGAAGTCCAAGTTAAAGTCAACCATAACGAAGAATTCAAGACCACATGAAGACCTGCATTAATCAAGGGGGAGTTTCTTAATGCACTTTTGGGTGATAAGTGCAAGGCTTCCAACATTTAGGGTCTTTATTGAACAATGTCCAAACTTTGTCCCTAAGAAGTTCCTAGGGAGAGCTTTGTCCAAGGTTTGGAAAGAGTTTATGTTTGGAAAGAGTTTATGTTTGGAAAGAGTTTATGTTTGGAAAGAGTTTAGGTTTGGAAAGAGTTTATGTTTGGAAAGAGTTTATGTTTGGAAAGAGTTTAGGTTTGGAAAGAGTTTATGTTTGGAAAGAGTTTATGTTTAGAAAGAGTTTATGTTTAGAAAGAGTTTTTGTTTAGTCAGAGTTTGTATAGACTAGATTTGTCTGAGTTTTGGTGTAGAATTGGTTTGTCCGAGGTTTAGTCCCTAGCCTATATATATGTGTGTATTGTGTAGATTAGGGCAACGAATTCAGAGAGAGCTTTGTGCTCCTCTCCCAACTTGTTCCTCCTGTGTGTGAATTCTAGAGAGAGAGACTATGTGTTAGTGAGAGAAAGCTAGGGTTTAGATCTTTGTGATCTAAACCAGCTTGTAGATGATGTATACTCCTTTGGTTTGTGTAATCTGTGATGACTGATTCAATAAAAGGATTCATCTTCTACATATTTCTATCTTGTTCTTCATATTTTGTTCTTCATGTCTTGAATCAAGTGCAATGTTTGATGTTCGTCATCGATCCGATGCTTTCACAAGTGGTATCAGAGCAGTGTGCTCATACTACTGTAGGTGTTCTTAGTTTGAAGGTTTTGGTGAGATTAGTTCATACTTTGATAGGGTTTTGGTGAGATTTTAGTGAGTTTTTGTGTGTTATTCATGATTCTTCATTCATTTCTAGTGTTTGGATGATGGATTTTGAGTAGGTTAGTGAGTTTTTAGTGTTTTCTTCATCTGGGTTTTACAGGGGTTTTTGTTCTTGTTCATACAGAGCTTTGAAGAAGATAAAGATTCTGAGTTTTGATCTTTGGAAGCTTGGTCTGAGGTTTACACTTTGTGTTTGTGTCTCCGGGGTATTATTGAACCAGTGTGTAGTCACATTGGGGAGATACTCCGAAGATTGGTTCCTTCTGAGTTTTGAAACTTGTCTGAGTTTCAAACCAGTCTGAGCTTTTTCCCTAGTCTGAGTTTTCCTTTTAGAGATTATTGAGTCTGAGTTTTTCATTGGTTTGGTCCGAATTTTTCCTTTTATAGGTAAATTAGTCTGAGTTAGTTTGTAGTTTGTTCTGTCCGAGTTTATTTTACATATTAAAGTCCGACCTTTATTTTTCCTTGTTCCGAGTTTGTTTACAATCCTAGTTTGTTTTTTTTTTGTTCCTTGAGTCAGAGTTTGTTTGTCCGAGTTTAATTATCTCTTGTCTTGTCCGAGTTTGTATTCAGTCTCTAGTCTGAGTTTATTAAACATATATATATAGTCTGAGTTATTTAGAGAATATATAGGTCCGAGTTTACTAGTGTAGAATGTCCGATTTTATTTCCTTTGGGTCCTTAGTCCGAGTTTTGGTGTAATTGTTATAGGTCAGAGTTTGTTTTAAAGTGTTAAAGTCTGAGTTTAGTTCATGTATTAATCTGGTCCGAATTTTATTCATTATATATAGTGTCCGAGTATTAAAGTCACTTAGAGTCCGAGTTTTTTAAATGAGATATTGAGTCTGAGGTATAATATCAATAGTCCGAGTTTTTATTTTATTTTATTGAGTCCGAGTTTAAAGTTTTATTCTGTATCCGAGTTTAATTAGTTTATATTGTCCGAGTTTAAATAGTTTTTATCTTGAGTCTGAGTTTGTCAATGTTTTGAGTCCGAGTTTGTTTAGAAGTCTTTGTATCCGAGTTTAGTTAACTTGGAGTAAGTTTGTTTTCTTTTTAAAGTGTTAGTCCGAGTTTGTCGTCTGAGTTTACATTTATCCTGTAGTTAGAGTCCGAGTTTAATACTCTCTCTCTAGTCTGAGGTATAAGTGCAGTGTGTACAAATTTTTCAATCAGTAAGGGTGTCTGAGTTTTAAATTTCTAACAGTGTTGTGTCCGAGCTCTGTTGTCTGTGTTTAATTTCAGGTTTCTGTGATCCGGGGTACACACTCTGACTATAGCTCACCTCACTGTTTGGAAGTTCTGTTGTTTCCTAAAAATGGCGAACAACAATCTGACTACGATGGTGCAAAGCCTCAAGCACAATGCTGAGGTAGGAAGTAACGACAAACCTCCTTTGTTGATCAACGAACTTGATTTTCCTGAGTGGAAGGAGCGTTTCGAAAGGTATGTTCGAGCAAAAGACATCAAAATCTGGTTGTGCATCGTTAAATGATGTGGTGCTACTCCGGTACGTACGTTGACGATTGATACGTATTTGGCACTCACTGATGATCAGAAAAAGTTTTATGACTGTGAAGAGAAAGCTTTGTCAATGATAACGATGGCAATGACACAATCTATACTTCATACGTTCCGTAAGAGAAATAGCTCAAAGGAATTATGGGATAGTATGATCCAGCGATATGAAGGAAACGAAATGTATAAGAAACGACGTCTCGAACGTTTGAAGACTCAATTCGTTGTGTTCAAGGCTTTGAAGAATGAATCGTTCGATGACACAGTGAATCGATTTTATCATCTGCTGAGCGAACTTGATAGAAGTAAAGAGGGTATCTACACTGAATTCGAGAAGGTTGAGAAGTTTCTGAATTGTCTTTCGAGAGAATGGAATATGTACACCGCTTTGATCAGAGAGGGTGTTCTTTACGAAGAGCTTACATTGGAAGAAGTTGTTCAGAAGCTGAGGGGTTACGCTTGGAATATGGAAGATCAAGCATCTGAATTCGAGAAGATCCAAGATCCTCAGTTGTATAAGGCTTCGAAACCAACGGATAAGGGTAGTAATGGTGGAGTCGGTGTTGGTTTGTATTCGGAAAATGAAGGTCCTGCAAGTGAACACGCCTTCATAAGCAACAATGTCAGTTTAAGTGGAACAACCAATTCAAATCAAGGGATGTACTCTTCTAGTGGCGCTCATAAATCTCAAGGAACAAGTGTGAACATTCCTAAGATAGATGCAAGCTGTTTAAAGATGATTGAAGAAAACATGAGTCTGTTGGCATCCTTCATGACTGCATACGAGAATTTCTGTCTTGGGAAACTCGTTGAACCGTCAAGTCTCGATGAAGACTTCGATCAGATAGATCAAGACGAGATGGAAGAACTTGATCTACAACTCAATATGGCATTGCTAGTCCGTAGAGCGAAGAAGTTTCTGCTGAAGACGGGTAGGAAGTTCATAGGGGGTCAGACAAAGACTCGAATGGGGGTCGACATGTCAAAGGTAAAGTGTTACAACTGCGGGATCTACGGGCATTTCGCACGTGATTGTCGAAAGCCGAAGATGGAAAGATCTGACAGAGACAACAACTCCCGAGGAAACAATTCAAGACCTCAAAACAATGCATCAAATGCTAACTCCAACTCAAGTGCTCGTTCAAGTGGGTCTGAAAATACCACATCTTCGATAAACAATGCTATGGTGGCTCAACCTCTACAGAGTGTGACTGAGCCTTATGACTGGGGTTATGCTTTGGAAGACATCTCAGGAGCTATTGTGTCACAAGCTTTTATAGCTGAAATTGTGAACGAAGAAGTGTATGAAGAGGTGGTTGAAGGGACAAGCATTGAGGAGCTTGCAGTTGTAGCTGAAGTTCTTGGGGAAGAGTTGGATTCCGGAAATGTTACTGAGAATGAAAGTCCTTCGATCGAAGAGACTGTTGAAAAGCCTAGCAAGACAGAAGATGGAGAAGAAGGAGAACGCTTTGAATTCAACATCTCCACAGCTGAAATGCAGCAATTTGCGGATGAAGAAGCTAAAAGGTTGGAAGAAAATTCCGTAGAAAACGAGGCTTGTGCATTCATGGCTGGCATTGAGGTAAAATCATCTTCTGTAGATAAGCGATGTGCTAGATGTGTTGAGTTTGTGACTAAGATAGATAGATATGCACTTCATAACACAAACTTAATTGCAGATTTAGAAAAATCCAGAGAACTCATTGCTGTTTTGTCTAATTCGGATAAAGAACACCGAATTAAGATAAAAGCACTGAAAAATGATATCTCTGAATTTGAGAGACTTGTGGCTGTGGGTAATCTTAGAAATCAGGAATTAAAATCTGAACTTGAAATGAATCAAAATTGTGTTTTGGAAAAGAACAAAATCATTTTGGAAAAAGATAATCTGATTTTAGATTTGCAACGAAAGATCGAAAAGTTCAGGGATTCATCCGAAGTGATGAACTTCTGTATTAACAGCCAACGTCTCAAAGAATCTGAGGAAGGAATGTTTGGCATTGGTTATAACAAGGTGCCTCCACCGGTAAACCATAATTATACATCAATGCCAAGCATCGATCCTGAATTGGCAAACTTTGTGCCAACGACCCCTCTGACAGTTGAACCACAAAGTGAGTCAGAATCTGAACCAGATGAAGTCACTGACTCAGATCAGTCGAAGAAGAGTGGAATTTCAAAGAAAAATGAGGTGAACCTTGAAAACATTGAAAATTTGATAAGCAACAAGATTTTAGAAATTTTCAATCAAGTTCAAAATGAGAAGTCAAAACCTAAGTCACGTGGGAAAACTAAAAGGACTTTGAAAAATATCCCTAAAACTGAGTTTGTTAAAGGGGAGGATTTTATCAAAGAAGAAGTAAAAATTGAAACAGGTTCCAACTCTCAGTTTGTGAACCAAATCTTGAAAACTTCCACCAATGCCTTTTCATCTTCGACCGATCATGAGGAACGTCCGAAGAACGCTGCGAAAATTCGCAAGTGCTACAAGTGTCGTGGGAAAGGACACTTAGCAGCAGACTGTCCAGATGACAGGGGTAAATCACTTGTTGATCCTGATCAAAAGAAACCTTTTGTTGACAAACCACAAAATGAAGCAGTTAATGTTGAAAAGAAAATTGGTAAAAATCAGAAGGTTGAGAAAAACAAAGTGATTAAACAAGAAGTAAAACCTGATGTTAAACCAAATGTTAAATCACAACAAAAACAGGATCAAGAGGAGAAACCCGTTGTTATTAACCGTGGGGACAGATCAGAAATTGTACCTCAAAGACATGATACTCGTGAGAAAACCCCTCACAGACGACAAAATCATGTCACCTTTCAAGGAGTTGAGAATGACAAATGTTCTGGAGGTTCGAACAACAACTATGCTAGACCTCATGCACAGAACAGATTCGTGAATGATCGAAATGGGTCACCCCCCCGATTTCCAAATCAAAGACCGCATTCGGATAATCATCCACGATCATTCTCAAGACACGAAGATGCTCCTAGATTTGGTAGGAATTTTGAGCCTCCCAGGAATCAAAATTACAATTACCAAAACTATGGAAGCCGTGGGTATGGAAACTCTGGTTATACCAACAGATCGTCAACTCCGTATAATCCACGATTTGCGGGGACTCATTCCAACAATTTCCGAAATGGAAATGGTGGACACAGAGGCGATGATGGTTATTTCAAAGAGTTTTCTTATGTTGACGAATCAGGACGACCCAAGACCATCATGGCTTGGGTCCCACACTCTAACTAAATTTTTGTTGGGGAGTGTAGGAGCAGCTGAAGAGGGCTATCTATATTTGGTATATCGATAGTGGCTGTTCCAGACACATGACAGGAAATAAAGAATTATTGAACAATTTTAAACAAATTCGTGGTGGTTATGTGAATTTTGCCGGTGAAAAGGGTGGTTACATCACCGGTGAAGGCTCTGTGTCAAACGGAAAAATCACGCTGCATAAAGTGAACTACGTTGAAGAACTGAAGCATAACTTGATGTCGGTTTCTCAAATCTGTGATAACAAGTACACGATGCTGTTCACTGATAAAGCTTGCTTCGTTTTGCATCCGGGATTTGTTGTTCCTGAAGATTGGATCGTTATGAGGGCTCCAAGGGTGAATAACACATATGTCATGGACATGCGCCCGTTGGTTAACGCATCGGCTCCAGTGACTTGTCTACTTTCAAAGGCGACTGAAGATCAATCGTATCTCTGGCATAGGAGAATGGGCCACGTGCATCTGCGAAAAATGAACCACTTAGTGAAAAACAACTTGGTGTTGGGGGTTCCTTTACGTAGTTTCAATATGCACAACAAATGTGAATCATGTGAAAAAGGAAAAATCAAACGAAAGCCTCATAAACCGAAAACAGTTAACTCAATCCAAAAACCACTTGAGTTGCTTCACATGGATCTTTTCGGCCCGATCCATGTTGCTAGCATTGGTGGTATGTCTTATTGCTTAGTTGTCACTGACGATTTCTCACGTTACTCATGGGTATTTTTCTTAAAAACAAAGGATCAAACCGCTGGTATTTTAAGAGATTTATTCAAACAACTTGAGAAAAATTATTCACTTCCTATTAAGAAAATCCGAAGTGACAACGGCACTGAGTTTAAAAATCAGTATATGGATGAGTTATGTCGAGAAATGGGAATAATTCATCAGTTCAGCGCTCCATATGTTCCTCAACAGAACGGAGTTGCAGAACGGAAGAATCGTACCCTAATTGAGGCGGCCCGCACTATGCTTTCTGAATCAAAATTGCCAATTTTCTTCTGGGCCGAGGCGGTGAACACTGCATGTTATGTGTTAAATCATGTGCTTACTGTCAAAAGAGAAGATAAAACTTGTTATGAATTGCTTGAAAACAGGAAACCGAATTTATCCGGTTTTCAGCCTTTTGGGATTAAGTGTGTTATCAAACGCACCAAAGATACTCCGAAAATGGGGGAAATTGGTGAAATTGGGTTCTTTTTGGGTTATGCCAATGGAACTCCAAACAAACGCGTTTATAACATCAAGAAGCGAATAGTGGAGATCGTGTTTGACATAACTCCTTTGAGTTTTGATCCTCCACCGTCCGAATTCGGTCCCAAAAGCGGATATGATTATGATAAATTGTTTGATTCGTTTGATCTTCCTGATGTTTCAGAAGAAGATTCGGAGGTTGTATACACACATCTTGTGAACCAAGATGAAGTGGATGCGAGCTGGAGAGCAAGTATTCCTACTAATGTGTCTTCGAATGCTCCAGTCGCTGATTCTTCGATCGTAAATGATGTTGTTGCTGAGCAGATCCCCAATGCAGCGGCTCAAACTACAAGTGGTGATCTATACGTTGACTTTTCAGCATATCCAAATGTTGTTGCGTCTTCTGGTAATGGTGAAGCTTCTAGTAGTAATGCAAATGCTGAGGGGGAGATTCAATCGAATTTGGGAAACAATCTTCAAGCTCCGGCAATCCCAGTTCCAAGAACAAATATTCATCATCCTGTTGATAATATTATTGGGAATCCAACTGCGGGAGTGCAAACGCGAAGAAGTATTTCAGAAATGCAATGTCTGTTTTCTGCTATCAAGAAAGAGGAAATCTACAATCTTAGCCTGCATGAATGTTTTATCTCTCAGATAGAGCCGAAGAACTATCAGATGGCTCTGAAGGATAATTCTTGGTGTGAGGCAATGCAAGAAGAGTTAGCTCAGTTCGACAAGTTAAAGGTGTGGAATTTGGTCGATCTTCCTAAAGGCCAACATGCAATCAACACGAAATGGGTTTTCAAGTGCAAGAAAGACGATAAGGGTGTCGTTGTCAGAAACAAAGCACGGTTGGTTGTTCAAGGCTTCAATCAGGAAGAAGGGATTGATTATACTGAAGTTTATGCACCGGTGGCAAGACTGGAAGCTATTCGTTTGTTTCTAGCCTTTGCTGCACACATGCGTATCAAAGTCTATCAGTTGGATGTGAAAAACGCCTTCCTTTACGGGAAATTGCATGAAACTCTGTATGTGTCCCAACCGCCGGGTTTCGAAGCTCCAGGGTTAGACAACAAGGTCTATTTGTTGGACAAGGCTCTCTATGGTCTCCATCAGGCTCCTCGAGCATGGTACGAGACGTTGTCAAAGCATCTTTTGGAGCATGGGTTCTCGCGTGGTGCAATCGACTCCACACTATTCATTTTGAAAAAAGGGGGAGTAAAAATTTTGAAATTCCTGTTTTCTTTGTAAATCAAAAGCTCGTGGTGCTACATCGAAACAAGTTCTTGTTTACTATCTTTGAAATTAACTTAGTGTTAATCTTACCGATGGGGAAGTGTTTTTTAACATGAAGCAAGTTAGAGCTAGTGTATGATTGAGTTTTGTCAAGTTTGTTCGAGGTTCAATCAAGTGTTGACGTGATGAAACAAATTGTTCATTTGGCAACTAGTTGAAGGTCAAGCCTTTATCGTATGCCGGTTAGAGTAGAGAAGATTAGTCTTCTTGGTACCTCTTCCAAGTTGGTGACTGATCGGATTCTCGAAATAGGGGTTCTTACATTGAGGGGGAGATGAGAGACGAAAGTCAACGGGAAATTGGTGGATTTGTGAAGATACGGGATTGGATCTTGAAGATTCGAGATGAAATGATTTCAGACACTCGGTTGAAGACTCTGATCAAGATGGTGGATGTACTTTTACAAAGTTCAGTTTGTTATTAACTTATCGAACTGAGCTTCATGTCTTTGTGAAGTTTAAAGTGTTCAAGATTGGGCATTGGAAATCCAATGTTTCTTTCTGCTACCGGTTAGGTTTGAAGATTAATGTATCGAGCGATATTCCTACATGTGGTTGTAGGTCGGTTCGCGTTAACTTGATTCGGGAGTAGTTTGAGGGGGAGGATCTACAGTGTTGGATGTTGGATTCTTCGGGTTTCTCAAAGCGGCCTTAAGTGATCGTCAGCAAGTCTTTAATTAGAAGGGTTGAAGATCACTGTGCTCTACCTAAAAGATCAAGTCTCAGCCAAAGTTGAAAGCTGACATGATATCTTCAGTTAAAGGGGAGTCTCTAAGTGCAGTATCCGGTGATTGAAGATTATCGATGCCACACAGAACTGATGCAACAGTTAAGGGGGAGACTGTAAGTGCAGTTCGTGCAGTTCCTGCCGGGTAACTGTCGCTTATCAGTTCTGGTCAACCAAAGCAGAAGTCCAAGTTAAAGTCAACCATAACGAAGAATTCAAGACCACATGAAGACCCGCATTAATCAAGGGGGAGTCTGTTAATGCACTTTTGGGTGATAAGTGCAAGGCTTCCAACATTTAGGGTCTTTATTGAACAATGTCCAAACTTTGTCCCTAAAAAGTTCCTAGGGAGAGCTTTGTCCAAGGTTTGGAAAGAGTTTATGTTTGGAAAGAGTTTAGGTTTGGAAAGAGTTTATGTTTGGAAAGAGTTTAGGTTTGGAAAGAGTTTATGTTTGGAAAGAGTTTATGTTTGGAAAGAGTTTATGATTGGAAAGAGTTTATGATTGGAAAGAGTTTATGTTTAAAAAGAGTTTATGTTTAGACAGAGTTTGTATAGACTAGTTTTGTCTGAGTTTTGGTGGAGAATTGGTTTGTCCGAGGTTTAGTCCCTAGCCTATATATATGTGTGTGTTGTGTAGATTAGGGCAACGAATTCAGAGAGAGCTTTGTGCTCCTCTCCCAACTTGTTCCTCCTGTGTGAATTCTAGAGAGAGAGAGACTATGTGTTAGTGAGAGAAAGCTAGGGTTTAGATCTTTGTGATCTAAACCAGCTTGTAGATGATGTATACTCCTTTGGTTTGTGTAATCTGTGATGACTGATTCAATAAAAGGATTCATCTTCTACATATTTCTATCTTGTTCTTCATATTTTGTTCTTCATGTCTTGAATCAAGTGCAATGTTTGATGTTCGTCATCGATCCGATGCTTTCACAAGTGGTATCAGAGCGTGGTTACCGATTTGGAATGGTCTAACCGCCTTCCGAATCACCATTGCTCTTGGTTTGATGTTTGTTTCCGCCAAACATCTTGAAGACTTGAAGATTTTGGGGAAAAGTTGAAGAAAATGAAGCTGTTCGTGGTTGTTTTGTTCTCGAAGTTGTTGCAGATATGAGGTTTGATCCAAAAATTGCTCTGTCCGAGTTTTTCTTAGTGTTAAACTTGTCTGAGTTTTAAAACTCTGTGTTTGTTGTTTCCGGGGTTTTGGTGAACTAGTGTGAAGTCACACTAGGGAGATAGTCCGGAGACTTGTTTCTGAGCTTAATTCCGAGTTTTTAAACTCTTTCTTGGTCCAAGTTTAAAACTCTTTCTTAGTTGTCTGAGTTTTAAACTCTTTCTTGGTCCAAGTTTAAAACTCTTTCTTAGTTGTCTGAGTTTTAAACTCTTTCTTGGTCCAAGTTTTAAAACTCTTTCTTAGTTGTCCAAGTTTTAAACTCTTTCTTGGTCCAAGTTTAAAACTCTTTCTTAGTTGTCCGAGTTTTAAACTCTTTCTTGGTCCAAGTTTAAAACTCTTTCCTGTTTGATAGTTGTCCAAGTTTAAAACTCTTTCATGGTCCGAGTTTCTTCTTAGTTTATCTCTGAGTTTTCAATACCAACTTTCAGCTCCGAGTTTTAGCAGGTCCGGATTTTAGTAATCAGTTTAGAAGGTCCGGGTTTTGCTTGGATTTTTTCCGAGTTTTTAATGATAGTGGATATATTCCGAGTTTGTAATCTTCTATTTTACACCTGTTCCGAGTTTTCTCTGCATGTAAAGGGTCCAATTTACTTGGTATTTGTCCGAGTAACTTTACTTGTTCCGAGTTTTCTCTGCATGCAAACAGGTCCGAGTCTTGAATGTTATGAACTTTAATCAGTTCCGAGATTCGGTTCAATTCCAAGTTTCTTTAACCGTATCCGAGTTTTGGTCAAGTTTAGTTCCGAGTTCGGTAAATCCATTCAGGTCCGAGTTTTTGGTCCAAATTCAGGTCCGGGTTTTAGTAACTATTCAGGTCCAAGTTTTTGGTCGATTTGAGATCCGAGTTTTGGTAAAATTCGGTTCCGAGTTATTCAAAACCAACTTTCGAAACCAATTTTGTTTGTTTCGAATTCCTTTGTACTCTAAATACTGCTCAGATGATCCGAGGTTTCAAGAGCTTTCGGGTTTTACGAGTTTCGAATTTTCTAGAATTCCGGGTTACCTGGGGTACCGGATTTATAGCTAAATTCAGAAGTTTGTGTTGTTCGGAAGTTTCGAGTTGTGCATGTTCCGAGTTTTTCTAGTTATTCCGGGTTACCTGGGGTACCGGATAACCAACTAAGAGTCAGAATTATGTGTAGTTTGGAAACTTGAAGTCGGTTTCGGATTATCGAAAAGTTTTATGGTACTTATGTTGTCCGGATCAAGTGAGGAGGTGAAGAGAATACGACTTGCTTGGATTTTTATATTGTTTACAAAGAAAAAGGGGGAGTAAAAATTTTGAAATTCCTGTTTTCTTTGTAAATCAAAAGCTCGTGGTGCTACATCGAAACAAGTTCTTGTTTACTATCTTTGAAATTAACTTAGTGTTAATCTTACCGATGGGGAAGTGTTTTTTAACATGAAGCAAGTTAGAGCTAGTGTATGATTGAGTTTTGTCAAGTTTGTTCGAGGTTCAATCAAGTGTTGACGTGATGAAACAAATTGTTCATTTGGCAACTAGTTGAAGGTCAAGCCTTTATCGTATGCCGGTTAGAGTAGAGAAGATTAGTCTTCTTGGTACCTCTTCCAAGTTGGTGACTGATCGGATTCTCGAAATAGGGGTTCTTACATTGAGGGGGAGATGAGAGACGAAAGTCAACGGGAAATTGGTGGATTTGTGAAGATACGGGATTGGATCTTGAAGATTCGAGATGAAATGATTTCAGACACTCGGTTGAAGACTCTGATCAAGATGGTGGATGTACTTTTACAAAGTTCAGTTTGTTATTAACTTATCGAACTGAGCTTCATGTCTTTGTGAAGTTTAAAGTGTTCAAGATTGGGCATTGGAAATCCAATGTTTCTTTCTGCTACCGGTTAGGTTTGAAGATTAATGTATCGAGCGATATTCCTACATGTGGTTGTAGGTCGGTTCGCGTTAACTTGATTCGGGAGTAGTTTGAGGGGGGGGATCTACAGTGTTGGATGTTGGATTCTTCGGGTTTCTCAAAGCGGCCTTAAGTGATCGTCAGCAAGTCTTTAATTAGAAGGGTTGAAGATCACTGTGCTCTACCTAAAAGATCAAGTCTCAGCCAAAGTTGAAAGCTGACATGATATCTTCAGTTAAAGGGGAGTCTCTAAGTGCAGTATCCGGTGATTGAAGATTATCGATGCCACACAGAACTGATGCAACAGTTAAGGGGGAGACTGTAAGTGCAGTTCGTGCAGTTCCTGCCGGGTAACTGTCGCTTATCAGTTCTGGTCAACCAAAGCAGAAGTCCAAGTTAAAGTCAACCATAACGAAGAATTCAAGACCACATGAAGACCCGCATTAATCAAGGGGGAGTTTGTTAATGCACTTTTGGGTGATAAGTGCAAGGCTTCCAACATTTAGGGTCTTTATTGAACAATGTCCAAACTTTGTCCCTAAGAAGTTCCTAGGGAGAGCTTTGTCCAAGGTTTGGAAAGAGTTTATGTTTGGAAAGAGTTTAGGTTTGGAAAGAGTTTATGTTTGGAAAGAGTTTAGGTTTGGAAAGAGTTTATGTTTGGAAAGAGTTTATGTTTGGAAAGAGTTTATGATTGGAAAGAGTTTATGATTGGAAACAGTTTATGTTTAAAAAGAGTTTATGTTTAGACAGAGTTTGTATAGACTAGTTTTGTCTGAGTTTTGGTGGAGAATTGGTTTGTCCGAGGTTTAGTCCCTAGCCTATATATATGTGTGTGTTGTGTAGATTAGGGCAACGAATTCAGAGAGAGCTTTGTGCTCCTCTCCCAACTTGTTCCTCCTGTGTGAATTCTAGAGAGAGAGAGACTATGTGTTAGTGAGAGAAAGCTAGGGTTTAGATCTTTGTGATCTAAACCAGCTTGTAGATGATGTATACTCCTTTGGTTTGTGTAATCTGTGATGACTGATTCAATAAAAGGATTCATCTTCTACATATTTCTATCTTGTTCTTCATATTTTGTTCTTCATGTCTTGAATCAAGTGCAATGTTTGATGTTCGTCATCGATCCGATGCTTTCACAATATAACATCATATAAACAACGTATAACACTATGTAACACCATATGACACCATATAACACTATATAACATTATATAACAAATATAACACTATATTTTGTCTGATAGCATATCTATGATAGGTGTATAGTGTTATATATTGTTATATACTATTACATAGTGTTATATGGTGCTATATGGTGTTACATAGTGTTATATGATGTTTATATGGTGTTATATAGTGTTATAATACATTTCTGACACTTCTGAATTAATGTACACTATACCTACCCTATACAACTATTTATCCATCAATGGAGCAATAACTACACAATGTTTCCATGACATAAAATTAATTTGTTCGTGTTTATGTAGAACCTATATGTTAAGTTACTTCTAAAATTGGAAAAGAAACATAGAAGTCCAATTCATGGTTTCATAAATTTTTAGTGATCTGCTAACAAAGAAAAGCCACGTATATACTATGTATTTTATAATAACAACGTAAAACATATTTAATGTGTTTACATATTTAACATTGATTAATAGTTCAAGTCTTCCAAAAATTAAATGACTTACTTGATGAGACAAAAGGGTTCTATAGTTGGAAAATAAAGTTACCTGAAAGAAGAGGGCTTTCTCAAGTTCCTTGACTACAACTTCCATTGTTGGACGCTCGACTTGTTCTTTTGCCAAGCATTCAAAGGCAATTTTGGAAAACGTATACAAAGACTCTTGACTCGGCCCTTTAATTGAAGTAAAGAGGGATTCAGTAATCTGTTCTTTAATTTTAGGATCCAGCATTTCCTTGATTTTTCCATTATTGAAGTGTTGTCTTGCTATGAGTGCAAGCCCTGCGTTATTCTTAGCGTATTTTCTATCATAGGCTACCGTCCCACATAACATCTCAAACATGACTACTCCAAAACTGTAAACATCTGATTCTTTTTTCAACTTAGCATCCTTCTTATATTGTGGATCCATATACCCAGGTGTGCCTAGAGTTATACTGGAAAACCGAGTGGGACGCTGTTCACTGACAGAGGGAAATATGGAGAGCCCAAAGTCACCAATCTTTGCTTTAAAATTCTCATCCAATAGAATATTGGCACTCTTAATATCACGGTGCACTATCACATCTCGGTCTCCCTCGGTAGTGTGAAGGTATCTTAATCCCTTTGCAATATAAAGGCAGATTTTCACACGTTGTGCCCAACTATCATTCTCATTATCCCTGGTTTTTTGTAAATAATAATTGAGACTACCATTGGAAGCATATTCATAGATTAGGATCAATGCTCTACCTTCGTCACAGAAGCCAAGTAGAGTGATTATGTTGGAATGCTTACAACTCGTAAGCATTTCAATTTCTGCTTGAAACCCTTGTTGTGACATCTCATCTTCTATATTATTAATGCGTTTTATAGCAACTGTGCTCCGTTTCTTGGGTACTTCACGTTCATTCTCCTTATCAGGCGCAAATATATATGCTTTATCTACATGGACCAGTTCTGCTATGTACACTGATCCAAATCCACCAGACACAATGCAATATTTTGTAGCAAAATTCTCGGTGGCCTTCACTATATCTTCGAATTGAATCCTCATATGTTCCAAGCTCTTCAGCTGCAACAATAAGTGTTTAGAGAAAACGAGTGTTGCAATATACTTGCTGGTAAAGTTGACGATGATATTATATATATTGATTCTTCATTTTCTAGAACGCTTTTTTTTTCTTTGCAGATACTAAGAATAACAAAAGGTTTATCCGAAAGGAAGTAAAGAAAACGGGATGGATATAAAGTTGTTACCTTCAACTTCATGTGGTCGGATAATCTACGTTCAGCTGCAACTACTGGGTGCTCCTGTTACATCATTGCAAAGATACAGAATATGTGAATGAACTTATAGGCTGCTAGACATAATGATTAAAGAAAAAAAAACAAGGATAAAATTATGGTCTTCTTCTCACATTATTTTCATGAGCCTGTTGAATTTCCAATGCTTTCTGAAGTAATTTGAGGACCTGAATCATATTTGATGATATTCCCTCACCGATTAGGCAGCTATATGCTGTTTCCGAAACTATACCGAATGATTGTTGATTCATTTGGTCATATAAATCCGGATCAACCAATTCATGCAATCTTCTGTTTTCATAATGGAATATGGCTAATGAAGCAATGCTCGAATCATCTTTTGATATGAATGCATCCTTACCGCACATAAGTTCAAACAAGACAATGCCAATGGAGAACATGTCCGATTTGTGGGTTCCTATTCCAAGCTTTTCATATGCCAGGTCTAGATTTCCCGCTGGTATCGTCATGGAATATTCAAAGCCCGATACTTTGGCTTCCCAGTTTTCATCTAACAAGATTGAATTGCAGTTAATATTATGATGTATGACGCTAAAATTGTGCCCCACATCATTATGCAAGTAACTCAACGCACGCACAGCCCCAACGCTTATCTGCAATCTTCTCATCCATGTAAGTCTGGGGTCACTTAGATAACTGCTTAGACTTCCACGGGCGACTCACTTTTGTATAATTAGCATCTCATCATTCTCATAACAATACCCGACGATTGAGACCACGTTTGGATGCTCAAGTCGAGTAAGAGTTGAGATCTCCTTTTCAAACGCAATCTCTTGTAGCCTAAAACTATTATCTAACCTCCGCACAGCAACATCGACTAACTCTCCGGATAGAGAGAGTTGTCCTTCATAAATCTTCCCAAGAAACCCCTCTCCGATGAAATTTGCATCAGCAAAGTTGTTGGTGACCGATTCTATATCTTTTAATGGGATCTTTAGGGGAGCAGACATCCTGTTTCTGTTTTACAATGAATGTGAGAACTTAAGTGAAGAAAATATTATCGAAAAAAATGTACATAGAAGAATATAATGATAAATTTAGAGAAAGGTGATGTTTATGCTAAACTTAGATCTCAACTATGATTTCTACACTTTTTTTACTTTCATATATAAGATTATGTGAAGATCTATTTTAACAGTAGACTAGTATGATCTTAATACAAGATTATGCATCCCTGGATCAGAAAAGATCATATGCAGAACTAACCATAAAATTAGGGGTGTGAATTTTTGACACGACACGAACCTAACATGAAATTCGTGGGTTTTGGTCTAGTCTAAGCGGGTTCGGGTCAGTTTCATGTTGAACCCACGATCCCATTTAGCTAAATGGGTCGGGTTTGGGTCAACCTGATCAGGTTGGCGGGTTGACCCGTTTAACCAATTTATATTGTATTATATTTTTTATTATATGTTTTACGTCATAAGTTAAATGGGGTGTGTATTTTACTTATAACTATATGTTTTACGTCATAAATTAAATTGGGTGTGCAATTTATATTATAATTGTGTTTTTTAGTAAATTTTAATCTTAATATATTAATTTGTAGAAAAAAAACTAAAAAAATAAAAAAAATCAGGTTAAATGGGTCATGTTCGGATCAACCCGTGAATATTCGGGTCGTGTTCGGGTTCACGATTTTCGGGTTCGGTTCGGGTCGGCTCGTCTACAATTTTCGGATTCGGCTCGGGTTGAACCTGCTAACCCGCAAACACGACCGGCTTAGCACCCCTACATAAAATGTCCAAATGATGCATGATTACAGTATTAAACACAAACACAAGAGAATAAAAATCAGATCATTTGCCAATCTAACTCGAGTACTTGTAATCAATACTCAAAAAAACCGAAGAAACTTTCCAAACTAAATGCATATACAAAACAGAAACTCATGAAATGAACATTGTACCTTGCTCTGTTTAGCTCAGAGAAAACTGCCAGAAAGAATCTCTGGTGATAGCAGTATGAAGAAGGCAAAAGATCGGAGGGCTACCGAATAACGGGAAGGTATGCCTGAAGACTATTCACGATAGTCCAATCGTTTCCTCACTTGTGTAGTAGATCTAGGAGAGTGGGGAGGCTTGGGAAATCGTTGACCTTAATTATTGGTGCGAGGGAACTATAAAAATTAAAAATAGTTTGTCTTTCTCATACGACATTAAAAATAGTTTGTCTTTCTCACAGGACAATTTAGTCTTTAAGAAAATGTTTTAAAATTTAAGCCTAACTACTAGTTTACCACCCGCATTGCGTCGGTATCACTATTATTAGTGTAATGGTATGCTTGTAGTTGTAAAAAAAAATAATAATAAAAATAAAATAAAACTCTACTCAAGAGTTTCACCCTATAAAGAGTTTAACTATTAATTATAGAAATGAGATCAAATACAAACACTTATGTTTGTAAGAACCGTAAGAACCAACACATAATTGACAAGTGTCCCTCAAATAAAAATTAGTTTAGGGGTAATTTAGACCTTTTCACCATATTTATTTATAACTAATTAAAAATAATTAATCCCTAAATCCATGCAAGTTTAATTCAAATCAAACTTTGAATTTTTTAACATATCCATGATCGAACCAACCTGTAGGAACCACCACAAAAAATATAATCAGCACAACACTATATAATTAGCATAACATCCTTAATCGTTCTTCATTATCAGTACATCGTCCTCAGTCGTTCTCCATTATCAAGATAAACGACATTAGCACATCATCCTCAATCGTTTCTCCGTTAACTATTAATTATAATTTCACTTAATTATAAATTAACTAAATATTCATTCACTAATTTTCCAACATATGTTTCCTTTTTTTGTTTAAACTAATGATGACAAACGGTGAAAAGTTATTTAAGAAAAATTATTTTACTTAGTAAACTGAATAGTATAATAAAAATATTTTAAATTGAATGCTTAGGTAGATCTTTGAACAAATTGGCTTTGGCCGCATTTGGCTCACACCATTGCCCTCCTTAGTGAACCCTCTTCTATGCCCAGCTGTCGTGACCTTGATCGGATGTTAATACTTCTCATCAGGGGCGGCCCTAGGGTGGGTGGGGAGGACCACCGGCCAGGATCCATGATTACGAGGGGCATGTTTTTTCTAAATTCGATATACATATATTATAATTTTCTTTAAATAGTATACTCATAAAATCATCAGTTTGTTAGAAATTAGCCCATTATGTTTAGTTAGAAACACCAGTTTGTTAG
Organism: Helianthus annuus; assembly: GCF_002127325.2. Taxonomy (NCBI): domain Eukaryota; kingdom Viridiplantae; phylum Streptophyta; class Magnoliopsida; order Asterales; family Asteraceae; genus Helianthus; species Helianthus annuus. The sequence continues at coordinate 147,602,698 of NC_035433.2, forward strand.
AAATTTCAATTATTTAGGTGTTAACTCAATTTGCTAGAAATTTCGTTAAGGTCTATGGACACATTTTCATCGAGCTCAAACAAAGTAAATGAATTCTAAAGGCCTGCCCTCCTTCTCATTCACGCTCAAGGTGGTATGGTGAATTGTGGTTTCAGACCTGTTGAGGATTCGTATCAGGTTTAAATAAAATGAAATCAACGTTAAATCTATTACGACAGGGAAAATTATGCACAAATCACATTATAAGTATTTTATATTTATAATAATTTTTTTTGAAGATATATATTTATAATAATTAATCCATAAAAGTCTTGGTTTTATGTGCGAAGATTCGGTTGCCTTACTAGCTTCCGGATGTAAATTTTTTTATATCTATTATAATCAATTCTCGCATACCAATAGCTCAAAAGTATTGGTTTTATATTACAATTTGTATTTATAATATACTTAATTAATCCATACAAGTCTTGGTTTTATTGTATTTATAATATAATTAATCCATAAATGTCTTGGTTTTCGAAGATTAGGTTGCCTTACTAGCTTCCCGATGTAAATTAATTTTTTTTAACGGTGACTTTCTTTTTGAGTGACTCAATGTCACACCGCCTATATGGCGGTCCTAGTCAAGATCTGCCCAGACTACGTTTTCTTAACCAGACCCGCGTTGGGTTGGTCAGACTTGGTTACGAAGTTCCCCCGGAAACCATACTGCCTCTACACGAGATGCCTCGCTGAAAGAACAGCCGGATGAAAATCAGGGTGCGGCTCAGGATCGAACCCCCACAAGTCGTTACCACCCCACTTCTTCATCGGCCCAACTGACCCATTCTCTCCAACCCCTCTCGACTCAAAACACTCTTGTTTCCACGACACGGGTACCAATGATTTACATATTTTGTCACTAACATGGGTTTTCGCCCAACTTAAATGTGATAACTCATTATTGTTTATCTTCTCATATATGTGGATAATATCATTCTCACCACCTCTTTGGATGCTTTACGGGTTACATGTTTCTCTTGCAAGTGAGTTTGCCATGAAAGATTTAGGACCCCAAGTTATTTCTTAGGCATTTCGGTGACACAAATTGGGGACACCCTCTATAATCCCAACAGTCTTATGTTGTAGATATTATTGAGCGCATCAGAATGTAAACTTGCAAATCAACCCGAAAATGGGTGCCTCATCCAACCCGAAATTCGAAAATCCAACTCTATACAATAGTTTGGCGGATGCATTAAAATATGTGTCCGACCTGACATCACTTATGATGTGCAACAAATTTGCGTGAAAAACGACTCATTTTGCATCGATGATCATTGTTAGGGCATGGATTTTATGCTAAGGATCATCTATCCTGAGACTGGGCATGGATCACGGATCCTTAACAGATAATGCAGGGAGTCTGAGGATCCAGGATTCTTACTATTATTTATGTTTTTAACAATTGTCACGTTTTTAATGCTTATACACAGGTAATGGACGACATGGACTTAGTCTTTACTGGAATCTCGTCGAATATGCTTCATATTGGCACGTGCTTGATGAAAAATAACCGTTTTGGAGAACATGGGTGACTTGCATATTTTTCGGAAAGTTAGTTACTTGATATTTTTCTGTCTTTAAAGGGGAAAATAAGCTCATTTTAGGCAGAGGTCGAATACAACACTAAAAACACATAACTCTCTGATATTCGTTGGCGAAATACACACACTCACACTAGCAATCCATTGTATTGAGCTTGTTTTCTTCCGAAATTGTACAAGGATCATTATTTTTGCTTTTGCAATACATTTGGTGATCGGTAGTTTCCATCACCCGAGGTGTTTTATGCCGCAGATCATTCATTGATCAAGGGCTTTTTCCTCGGTGTTCATCGTTGATTTTATTTTCTATTCGTTCATACATTTGTTTATTTAACCAAGCATCTAACCTCACAAAAATCAAATTTGGTTACATTATCCTTGTGTGATTTTTGACCAAAACAATCACTGGAATGCACTCAAACATATCATTCAATATATTCAGGGTACTTGTTTTAAACTTCATCTCGAACCCTCACAGGATGATTCATTACGCGCCTTCATTGATGCTAACTGGGTTGGATGCCCTGATACTCGCAGATCTAGAACTAGATATTGTGTTTACTTTGGAAGAAATCTTCTTGATGGTCTTCTAAACGACAATCAACTATTTGACGCTCTAGTGTGCTAAGGCCAAATACGGGGGTGTGGCAAATGTTGTGGCTGAGTTATGTTTATTGCGTAACCTGCTATTCGAACTTAAAAGACCTCTAGTGTTGGTTCAGGCCCCTATCACACTCTACACAAACTCACAATTACGTATGTAATTTAAATGCACAAAATATTTGAATGTGAATATGATACGTGAAGATGGAGGAAGTTTGCAGAAAAGAAAAACTTGATATTATTTAATAAACAATGGCTTTATATAGAGACTTACAAGCACACATGAGATTAACAAAACACTATTTTCTATCCTAAACAACTTGTACGTGACCCACTCTTCAACCCAATTCACCTCCATAATAATCGGTCAAACATAACTACTAAGTGTAACTAATTAACCTATAATAATACATGTACAATTAAGATGGATATCTTCTGCTGCAATTTAGGGCTACATTTGACCCGTATCCAAAATCATCAACCCATGAACCCATGACTCGTTGAGCCGTTGAACCGTAAATGAACCGATTTAATCGAACAATCACCCCCTTAATCGGTTTATTTACGCCACTCGTTCACGATACTCGAATCACCGTCTTCTCTCGAACCATCTTGACTTCTACCAGACTCCCAACCTTCACCTCGGTCACGCCCAAAGTCTTCTTCTACTCGACCTATCCCGGACACCCCGGTCTTCACCTCGACCACGTCCAAATTCGTCTATGATCATCCTGAATTAAAACCACTACACTTGTAACATGTAACATGGCATCCTGTTGGAATCGTTCATTCACATCTTGACTCATCACAGATCAACGACCTTTCCACGGCCACATCCGAGTCACCCGATTTGAACTCCAACACCATAATGTTACACCGTATTTTTTCTTTACCTTTTTTCGATCTCCCTTGTTCAAAAGGCCACTCCATCGGCAAAGAAAACAAAGCCAACAACTTATACCGTTTTCTTTCAACTACTAAACGAAGCGAATCCAAAGCCACCTGCTTTGACGAATCCTTTCTGCTTGCTTTTCACGCAACACGCCAATCTCCTCTTATCACGAACAATCTGGTCAAGGTACCCGTTCTCACCATCTACTGTTATCACCGGTTGTATACCAACTGCGCAAACCCACAACTAACAACCGAACAGCCTAGTATCTTCTTCCTTTGGACATCACTAACAGCCACGAACACTGATATTCATCACGGTCACCCCCGTTATCTCAACCGGGTCTCACCCGCAACAACGGCTAACCCGAACACCATAAAGTCTTCGTCTTCCGCTGTTAAACAACCCCAAAACAACACCTTCGTTTACGACTGCCCTCCACCGACCGACACACCGCCGGCGGCGGAGGCTTCCTTCATTCTTCAAACCCGTGTCCTACGAGCCCTAGGCTCTGATACCAAATGTTGGTTCAGGCACCTTTCACACTCTACACAAACTCACACTTACGTATGTAATTTAAATGCACAAAATATTTAAATGTGAATATGATACGTGAAGATGGAGGAAGTTTGCAGAAAAGAAAAACTTGATATTATTTAATAAACAATGGCTTTATATAGAGCCTTACATGCACACGTGAGATTAACAAAACACTATTTTCTATCCTAAACAAGGGTATTTTGGTCATTTAACATGGACTTAACTGGAAAACATAACAAATGTTAGTGATAAGGACCACACGAGTGCAAAAATTACAACCACCGGGATCAAGTGTGTAATTAGTGAACCATTAGAACTAAGTCTGCAATTTTCGCAAACCACAGGGACCAACCAAACATTTAACTCTGCTATAAACATATAAGTTAGAGCATGGAATATGTTTTCTCCCTGCATCACCTTCATTACAAAATATAACGCAAAGAATCTAGAATGAGAATATATGCAAACTTGCATTGTCAATTGCTCGAAACTCAATGCCTTCGACATAGATTGCATCATCTTTGCATTAGTATGGTGAAATGCTCTCTAGTAGAATCTTAAACACGACATTTTCCTTTTGATTCAAGAATCGGTACAACACAATCATCATCCACTCATCATCTCTCAATTTTGAATTATATGCATGTACGGTTTTGCTCCCCATTCTATACTTTAGGTTAACATACATGGGGTTGCCAGACACGGGTTTAAAATCACAAAATCTGAAGACTAGATGGACCCCAGAAACCATATTTGGAGATAAAAGTTGAGTTCTTGTCTTTATTTTGATCATCAAATCTGCTACCTTGTGAAAACTGCAAGATATTAATGTCTAACTACTACTTTCTAACTTAATATTACTCCTTGAACCAACATAAGTAGAATACAACAGCCTTTAGCTAGTAACTTTACGACCTGGTTAGACTGTGGCTAGTGGCAGATCTAGAAAAACTTTATAGGGGCAACGTTTCAGGAAAAAAATGGTAAATCAAACTTTTCCAAAATTTAAACTACCGTCAGAGTGTTAAGGGGCAACAGGGGTGATGTAACACATCATCCACCATCCAAGGTATCTAATGCCCTCTATACCCCTTAGCCTCGTTAGTTTAGTTTAAAAGAAACTCGGGATGGAAATAAGGCTGGATTTTGCAAGATTTAAAAAGTCAGACCACTAAAAAAGTCAACTTTGCTAAAAAAGGTCATCTTGCTGATAAAAGTCACGCTTGTCCACTCATTGTTGATGATCAGATGACGTCTTACTTTAATTGGTTTTAGTGTAGTTCCCCTATATTCAGTGTTCCAAAAATGAGTTTTTAAACCATACTAGATTACACTACGAGAAAAAAGTACAATTTTCTACAGAAATTTCCTATACAAATTTTTTCGTCACAGATTACTACGCTTTTATGACGAATTTCCTACAAAAAAAATTTCAAGATTTTGTTACAAATTTTTGATGCATCCATGACGAAAAATAAGAAAACCCTAATTAATTGACAGTTGCGTAACAAATACATCGGAAATAACCTACAAAACAAAAAAAAAAAAAAAAAACAACGGAAAATGATATCGTTTCCTACACATTTGTGACGAAAAATAAGAAAACCCTAATTAATTGACAGTTGCGTCACAAATCTGTCGAAAATAATCTACAAAAGGTTAATTATTATTTTTTACCGAATAAATATTTATGTAAGCCAAAAGAATAAGGGAAAATAATATCGTTTCCTACACATTTATGACGAAATATTTATTTTTTAATTAACTTAAACCATCCGTCGGAATTCCGTCACAACTTGTGACAAGTTTCTGACAAAAAATAAGAAATTCCTAATTAATTGACAGTTGCGTCACAGTTCTGTCACAAATAATCTACAAAAGGTTAAATAATAATAATAAAACTAGTATATAATAGTTATAAAATAAACATATTCCTATACATTTATGACAAAATGCTTATTTTTAAATATAATTGTCACAAAGGCGTAGGAAACAATCCATGTATGAATACAATTTCCTACGCTTTTATGACAAAATACTTAAATCCATTGCAAGTTGTGACACATTTCTTACGACCTTTAAGGATTTGTCACAGATGTATAAGAAACAACCTATATAATTATTCTTATTTTAAATATTAAATGTACGTAACTATGTGGACGTATCGATATGAGTATAATGTGAGTATGTATATATGTATTTGTGTATGTGGGTATGTATGTATGTATGTGTACGTATATGCATGTTTGTATCTATATGTGTATGTGGATGTGATTATATTTGTTATTAAGTGTGCATTTGTATACATGTATGTATGTATGTATGTATGTATGTATGTATGTATGTATGTATGTATGTATGTATGTATGTATGTATGTATGTATGTATGTACGTACGTACGTACGTACGTACGTACGTACGTACGTACGTACGTATGTATGTATGTATGTAATGGATCAACAACTGCTGGTAACAACTTGTTTGGTAGGTTGGGTTATAATTACAAACATAATATTATTAAGATATTTGTAAAATGCTATGACTCCATTTTATTTATCATTGTCAATAGGTATGCTCAAAGCTCAAATGGGAGCCGTTTTCAACTTCCTCGGTATGTGCACTTTGTTCTTGATTCTTGACAATAAGCTCAAACGGGACTGTCGGTTAGCAGATTCATTCATGATTAAACTCACTCTTATATAAATTGGTCCTGTTTGAGCATTATTGAATCAAGATATCTGCAATTTTATTAGCTTTTTAATAACACATTCCAACATAGGTAGAAAAGCTCAGGTGAACGAAAGCGCTCTTTTGAGGTAGATATCTAACGGTTTGATTCGCGGTTTTACCAAATCATGAATACCCTAGTTAGTATGTATGTGTGTGTGTGTGGGTGGGTGAGTGCGTGAAGGCGTGGGTGCGGGCTTATGCGTGCATACTCATAAACACCTTTTCTTTTGCCTCAAACGTTTCTTTATATAATGTATTTACTAATTATAACTATATATATTTTAACAACTTTTTAGGCTCAAGTTATGCGAACCCGAATGGTAGATCTTGAAGCTCGGGTTGAAGAAGAAAGGAATCTACTTGCATCTCGTCTTGAAGAAGAAAGGAATCTACTTGCAACGAAAGCAAGGGAAGAACTTCAAAAACGACTTCAATAATTTATGAAGAATGGGCGTCCTCCCTCTAGTTAGTTGTAGTTTTTGATATCTTTTTAGAATTTCGTTGAATTGTATTTAGCTTACGGTTTAAACATATTGGAACTTGCGTTGTGACACATGATTTTTGAATTTATGTCATTGTAACTTCGGTGAATTTTGTTAAACAGGTTTTTGGTATTACAGTTCTGGAATTTTTCGCCATCGATAATGTGTCACAACATAAAAAGCTTTTGTCGAAAAATGGTAAAAAATAATAGACCTTTGTTCTTTATTTTGTCAGAAATTTGTCACAATTGCTGACTCAGCTTTCGTAGGAAATTTTAACAACACTTCTTATTTATTTGTTGGAAATGGGTCATAAAAAATACTCAGTTTTCTCAGAAATTTGTAACAACACTTCTAATTTATTTGTAGAAAATTGGTCACAAAAAATACTCAGTTTCATCGGAAATTTGTAACAACACTTCTAATTTATTTGTAGGAAGTGGGTCACAAAAAATACTCAGTTTCCTCAGAAATTTGTAACAACACTTTTAATTTATTTGTAGGAAGTGGGTTACAAAAAATACTCAGTTTCCTAGGAAATTTGTAACAACAGTTCTAATTTATTTGTAGGAAGTGGGCCACAAATAATGTTGTATTAAAATTTGTTAACTACTTTGTTTTTTTTTTTTTGGGTCGAAAATGTGTAGCAAAAAAAAAAAAATCCTAAAAGATAATAATTAAATATATTGTTGGAGATTCGTAGCAATTTGCGACATAGTAATTTCGTAGAAAATGTGTAGGAAGTTGCGTAGGAAATGTGTTGAAAACGGGTTTCCTACGAGTTGTTTTCCTACATCAGGTGTTTGTCATAAATGCGTAGAAAAGCCAGTTTTATGACGCATTTCCTAGGAAAACTGGTGTAAGAAGTTTCAGATTTTCTAGTAGTGTTAGGCTTAAAATAGTATAATCAGTTGAAATAGGTTATATTAGGTGGTTCAACTAGATTGACTAGTTAACCTTATAAGACTTGATTGCAAAAAATGTAACATCAACTCAAAAAATAATTCAAAATTACATCATTCCATAAAAATCCAAAATTCAAAAATAAATTTTGAAGATTTTGTAAACCGGTGTAACCGGATTTAACCGGCGGTTTAGACCTTATGACGTTTCCTCGTTTTACCCGCCTTAAACGTTTCAGCTATCCGGTATTACCAGCCAGTTTATACCGATATTTAAAACATTGCCAATATTGCACGTATAAAAATATAGTATATACTATAGATAAGATAGATGTGATTTGAGTTGAGATTTCAACTAGGCCAACTTTTGGCTCAATTTAGGAACTTGTGTTGTTAGGAATCTTTAAATGGGCGTATGTGGCTTATTTGGCATAAATTTGATTGTCTTTGTTCTGATAGTTTTTTATGTTAAGATCAATGGAGATCAAATAAAAATAAAACAAAACTAGAATTCGTAAAGTTAAATAAAATTAAGTTATCAACTAAACTTTAGACACATTGTACGAGAGAGAACCTTGATTTTGATACAACACACCACTTATGTGGAGTCCGGTTTCTACATGGTTAGCGGCTCTAATAAGTAATAACACAATGTTGGAATAATTGAGAGTGAATGAACTGAATTATAATGTGGCAGAACGCTGCTTTTATTTTACTGAACGTACTTAAACGTCAAAAAGGATTAAATATATAACTTACAACAGAAACAAAACAAATGAAACCAACTATGATCAATTCAGCAACATCCGACCAAGAACTTATTTAGACTTATTCAAAGCACTTAAATGGCTACTAAAACACAGCTACTTCCAATCTTATCGGTCTCGAATGTACTTAGATTGGACGAAACTCAATGCCACGTACAATAAGTCCTGACATAGTTCCTTCATAAGTTGTCAATTTCAAATCAACAAAAAGATGATCATGTTTAATCTCGTTACTCGACTTAAATATCCAGATGATAACCTCCATCCATCCATCGTTCCTCTTTTTTGGAATCCAATCACCATCATGTAAACTCGTTGGGTGTGGGGATCTAAAATAAAGAATTTCTCTCTTTTTTGTGTGGGAAAAATCCCGTACTAGCACCGGAGCATGCAACCCGCGACACTTTTCTGAAAGCTTGAACACAAGGTAACACGCATTTTTCGTATCTGCTGACAATATTTGTCTCTGAATCTTGTACCTTATACGAAATAGTTGGTGTCGTTTAAACTCAATCGCCCCACTAAATTTGATTGAATCTTGATGTATTTGGTGTGATTTATACATACGCGCTCCGTACATATGTTCGCCTAGCTTTTCCCTGTAATCCAAGTGGGGGCATTAAAGTGGGTTGGACTATGAATTGGTTCAGACGGTTGGGCTTGATTGTGCTAAATCTGGCTTGCACGTGTGACATCATATAGTTCATCAAGTACTTCTTAAGATATAATAATTTCTTTCTAGCTAGTCTTATAAAACCACATTTGAGATATAAAACTTTTAAAATCCATCTATTGACATTTACTTGATATTATCTTGTCATTTGGTAATAAACAAGAATAATATCATTTAAAAGATGAATTTTATTATCATGAGAATAGTTCAAAAGGCAAACCTGCCAAGGTATCGGCCCATTGAATAAGAATTGGTGCGGACAACCTTTTTTGCAGAAAGCATCATCTCTTCTTTCTCTTCCTGCATACAATTAAGAGTTCTATATAATCATAACAAGAGTCAATATTTTCCTTGTTAACTGAGAAATGTTTCATGCACCTTATCCATATTGGAGTTTTCTATCAAGACATTTGGGACTTCCTTTAACCTCTTGCTATCTTCATGACTCACCTGCATAATTGTTTAAACACTTTTATAAATTTGTATTTATTGTAGATATGAAAACCTTGCATTAACTGATTATTTCCAAACTTGCATTTTCAACGGCTTGAAATTCAATGCCTTCAATGTATATGGAACTATTTCCACAATAACCGCGTGACATGCTTTCCAATTGAACCTCAAAATGAGTATCTTCCTTATGATTCAAAGATCGAAACAATTCAATCATCATCCACCCATCTTCTCTCCATGTTGCAAAATATGTATGTAAGGTTTCATTCCCCATTTTGTACTTCAGATTTACATACATCCGTTTAGCTTGAGATTTTCTTGGACCCCAAAATCTAAAGATGAGATGAACCTTTTGATTACCACTTGGAGGTAGAAACTGAGTTTTTATCTTGATTTGAATCTTCAAATTTGAAACATCAATAATCTCTGCTACTCTTGGAAACCTGCATGTTTATAGATGAATCAGTTCATGCTCTGTGCTAGGTAGCTAAACTGATAATCAGCATGCCACTGATATCTAATATACTTATAATGCTAAAGTTTACATGCAGTTTTTTTTCTTTTATGATACAGAGATACAAATACACGTAGAAAACGATACAAACCTTGAATCCTGACTAGATCGCCACTTAAGTGAGCTGCAGTTTTTGTATGAAAAGTTTCTTGCGGAAATCAATTCGTTTCTTTCTCCATTACTGCCAAGTGAAAGCCACTAGATACAAAACAAAATGAATCAAACACAAGTTCAGTGTGAAGTGTGAAAGCATTATGATTTTGGGAACCATTGAAGACACTTGATAGTTAAATATCCATTTGCTTTAAAAGATTTAGAAAGTGATATAAATTAACCAGCAAACGCTTATTTTATCTTATTAAGCTTCGATTAATTATCAAGCTGTCATGTACAAAGCTAAGTCAATAAGGAAGTATTCACATTAAAAGGTTAAGTGAAATGATATATGAGGAAATTATTACCACTTTGTTGTCTTTAAGGAGAATTCCTTTGGAGAATATGTCGTCGAGATCCTTCTTCATTTCGGCAGACTCGTACATCTTTGTCATGCTTGAAATCTGGATGATAATTTTTGTGAACCCATATAAAACGATTTAGTTTTATATTACAGTTATTTAGAATTTAAAAAAAGAGCTGTACATTTTATTTGTTTTAGCTGTGAAAGCATTATGATTTTGGGAACCTTTGAAAACACTTGATAGTTAAATATCCATTTTGCTTTAAAAGATTTAGAAAGTGATATAAACTAACCAACGGGCACCTATTTTATTTTATTAAGCTTCGATTATTTAGCTGTCATGGAGCACATAAAATTGAGATCGATTTTGTATAAAGTTAAGTGAAATGAGATATGAGAAGTTAATTACCATTTTGTCGTCTTTAAGGAGAATTCCTTTGGAGAATACGTCGTCCAGATCCTTTTTCATTTCAGGAGACTCGTACATCTTTGCCATGCTTGAAATCTGGATGATACTATTTTGTGAGCCCATATTAAACGGTTTAATTTTATATTACAATAATTTAAAATAAAAAATATGTATATTTTTTTCCTATTAAATGTGAGCCCTTTTTGAAAAATAAAAAAATATATATATATTTAACAAGAATATTGGCTTTCATGTACGAAACAGTCACAGCTTATCTTGAAATTTTAACTGATTCAACCTGCGTTCATCTTCCAAGACATATAGTTTAACAACCAGTTGTTTAATAGGTTTGGATTCATTTTTTATTTAATATTTAATAAACATTAGGAGTTAGTATAAATGTATTGAAAGGAAACAAAAAAGTTAATTTAGAGAAAAGTGTTAAAACTCACTTGAAGATTCAGTGCCTTCTCAAGTTTTGTTATCACCTCCGTTACTCGTGGTCGATATTTCCTATAGGCTAAGCATAAACCGGCAATATCTTCAAATGTATCTAACGATTTACGATCAATTTGTTCCTCCATACCCTCTAGTAACACTAGGCCATCAAGAATTTCTTGTCCGTTGTGGACGACATGATGACTGCCACGGTCAGTGGGATCCGTCAATCTCCCCCACAACACCTCCTTTAAAACCACACCTAATGAGTATATATCCGACTCTCTTGTTAAATAACCCTGTTCTTGATCATTTTTCGAAACGTAGCTCAGGGAACGATAAGCATTATCATCAGTGACATGCTCAATTGGCTTCGTGTCAGACAGTGGGGTGGACAACTCAAAATTGGAAATTTTAGCCTTCCAATCACCATCTAATAGAATACTAGAACTTTTGATGTCCCTATGCATCATTGAAACACTTGTATGAAGAAACTCTAATCCTTTTGCGACATCTATGCATATCTTGAGTCGTCTAATCCATGTAAGACTAGCGTTGATCAAATGCTTATCCAAGCTTCCATTAGGCGCATTTTGATAGACGATTATGTGTTCACCCTTTTCATTACAGTAGCCGACAAGAGAAATGATATTTTCGTGCTTGTTCTCATAAAGAATTTTAAGCTCGGTAAAAAATTGATAACGACCTTCAGGAGAATTGCGATCCCACCGCTTTGCTACAATGGTGCTAGGTTTGTTACCATGTTTGATTTCTCCTTTATATTGCTTCCAGTGTCTTCCTTCTCCAATGATTTTGCTGAAGTTTTTTGTTGCTGACTTCATGTCATCAAGGGAAATATGAAGGCTATCCTTGTAGTTCTCCTGTAATGTATAAACAAAATGAATTTATATATTCAATTATACACCATTTTTAGCTGGTAATTAAAAGTATTAATATGCATATCGATAAGAACTATCAACCTAATAATTAAAATATTTAAATGTAATCATAAGTAGACATTCAATTCTTTTGTCAATGGTTTTTTTTTCTAATCTGTTATGCACGTACATGACATAACCCTAAAATCAAACATATAGATCCATTACACTGTCATAGATTTGTTGTATTTTACATATATTTGTTATATACATGTGTATATATATCACAAACTAACATCGACGTACATCAATGCATGTTTTTTCTTTGAAACGGCAACGGATGAGTATACTATTCGATCACTATTACAGATTATTAATATGATGAGAGATAAAAAAAAAGAAAAAAAAAGACATAGTTTGGAAAGAGCTACGTACTTGATAGTATAAAGCTTTCTTGAGTTTTTTGATGACGTATTCTATTGTTGGACGATCGTCTTGACTTTGTGCCAAACATTTATATGCAACTTTTGAAAATTTATCTATAGAAACTTGATTCACCCCTCCATTTAGTGTAAATACGTTTTCACGAGCTTCCTTTATTTTTGGATCTACCAATAGCTTTAAGTTTCCATCTTTGTAGCAATTTCGTGCTATTGCTGGAAGCCCCCCCATCCCAATGAAATCTTTATCATATGCCAACCTCCCGCATAGGATTTCAAATAACACAACTCCAAACGAGTAAATATCTGATTTCTTTTTCAACTTACCACCTCTTTTCATATATTCTGGATCTGCGTAAAACATAGTCCCTACACGTTTGTTGGTAGCAAAGGTTCTGTGTTTTTTATCTCCTTTGTGTAACTTTGAGAGGCCAAAGTCAGCAATCTTGGCCACCCACTTATCATCCAATAATATATTATCACTTTTAATATCACGATGTATTATCGTGTTTTCGCCGGGTAAACCGTTGTGAAGGTGATGTAATCCCTGCGCGATATTAAGGCATATATTTAAACGCCGACTCCAAGTAAAGCTCGTCGTACTACCATTTCCCAGATACTTATCAAGGCTTCCGTTTGAAGCGTACTCGCAGATAAGAATCATCTCATCAGCTTCATCACAAAAGCCAAGAAGTGAGACTATGTTGTCATGCTTAGCTTTTATAAGCATGTCCACTTCTGCCATGAATCTTATTTCTGTTTCCTTGTCTCTTCTTTTGTTGGTGCGTTTAATAGCAACAGGTCCAATGCCATCAAAGCACGGGAGTTCAGCTACGTACACTGTGCCGTATCCGCCTAAGCCTTTGAAATATTTTTCTGAGAAGTTATCGGTCGCCTTTATTATTTCGCTTAGTGGAACTTTTAGGTTATCCATACCTTCCACCTGCAACGTTATATGTTGGAAGAAATATAAGTGGCTAGATGATAGTAAGGATGAGAATTTAATCAAAAGGTCTGAGTAGACGAAGCTCAAACAAACTTTTAACTTGTTTGACCGTTTCAGTTGTATAAATCATTTCTTTTTGTATGTTAACTTAAATCATTTACCCCCAGTATAGGCCTAAATCAGGGGCTAAATGGTCTTTTTTCCCCTAGACGCCCAGTATAGGCCTATACGAGGCGTATACGAGGCAAATAAGACAAAATATGACATAATCAGAGATTCTCTTGGAAATTGAAAAAGGCTATACGCCTCGTATAGGTCTATACGAGGCGTCTTGAATGGTGTCCAAATAGGCAATAAGGTGTGTAAATATGTAGACCCTAAAAGCTAGTCGAAGTGTACATGGAAATTGAATGGAAAGTTGGAATCTAATCCTAATTCTTCTAGTAAAAGTGAAATTTATATATTTTAATTAGTTTTTTTATCAATTGTTTGAATCTTTTAGAAAAAGTTTGAATTTGTTTGATTAGTATGGTGAGCGAGGTTATGGGTCATTATTTTGGGGTGTAATTTTCCGAATTCAAGAAAATTGTTTCCGTTGAGTTCTTCTGTTATGTGTTCTTCGTTTTATTTTGTTATTTGGGTCCCACTTTCTTTTAATTAAATAGATAATTAATTACAATTTTAATAATTTATTATAGTCAGAGCATTTTAGTCGATTTACATCAACTTGACACAAAAAACTAACTCATATCCACGACAGAGACTATATCCAAGAAATGAGTATGCAAAAGTTTGGGATCAAGGCTAAGAACAAGAAAATGAAAAGAAAATCATCAAATCACGTGGTGGGATTCTCAATTTCCAGGTTTTGCTTTTCTAATTGTACATGAATTTTACTTTGTTTGGTATAGGGAGAGATCATTTTAAAAGAAACTTTAATTGGGAAGTAAAAATACAAAGGGAACAATTATAAAATATAAAATAGTTTCTCTCTTATTTATTATTATTTTTTATTATAGTCATAAATACTATCATTCTTCACACTAAATATTTTAGTTATACACATCAAAATTTACCATACACATTTCGAAATTTATCTTACAAGTATTCAAATTTATCAGACATTTTATCCTATACACGTCGTAATTTATACTACACTCTAAATCATTTTTTTAATAAAAAATATATATTTTGAAAATAATTTACACATTTAATTTAGTCAGCTATTAATGATAAAAACTACAAATTAATGATCTATATAAGCTTATCAATATACACTTACAATAACTTAAAATACAAATATTAAATGAAGAAAAATGAAACATTTTTATTTGTTGAAATTTCTTTTTTTTTTCTTACAAAAAAATTTATTCTCATTTGAGTTCTCAAATACCCTTTTAATTGATTCACTACTAAATAGAAGTATGAATGAATGCGAAGTAATATTTGTTTTTTTAAATAAAAAATGTTGAAAAAACTGGTTGATGAATCTTCTTCAAATTCCCTAAAGGGATTTGGGTGTATAGATACAATACAAAGATGTAGGATTCCTAACCCATTTCAAATTCCCTATCTTGAAATCTACAAACTATATCAAAATTATACTAGAGGCAAACGGAGTATGGGATATGATTGAACTGAGTAAAGACACAACCATTTGTTAAGAAAAACAGAACTACGATTGCATACTTGTTTCCAATACTAAAGAAGATCATGTATTGCAAATTGCAAAACTGCAAAAGAACTCTAGAATGCGCTCGAGACAAGACATGTCAGTGTAGAATTGGTTAAAAAAAAACCCATTAAAACAATCAAAACCGAGTTTGAGAAGTTGTAGATGAAAGATGAAGAATCTGTGTATTTGTTCACTGCAAAGTATGGACAGTAATTCTTCTAGGGCATATAGCATAGGAATAGGATCAACCTTGTTTAGTACAAAAATTGTTGCATCCATAAAACAATACAATGATCAAAATAAAATGACACTAGATGAAACTGCTTGGTAGACTTAATACCTTCGAATAAAAGATTATGTTGAAAAAAGGAGTCACGGTGACAATAATGATTAACATGAACCCCAGATAACATTTTCGAAATTGTGGACGGGTCGACTCCACCCGTCACAAGGTCGAGGCATGAGAAAATCTCAAGATAAGGAATGAAAACAACTCTCTTGTGTCAAGAAACAATAGGAATCAAAATTATCAAGACGAAATGGGTACAAAAGATCATGGTCGCTCGACCGGGGAGTTGAGAGTACTCGGCTTAGGCAAAGAGTACTTGGGGAGTACTCAGACATGTTAAATTATAAAGAAATTAGTTTTCATAAATAAAATATATGTCAAATAACATCGATTTACTAATATTTATAACAAAATACGTGAAAATGAAATTCATTATTTAATATGATAAGCATAAAAATTATGTTTTATTTTATTTTTTTTAAATCAAACTCGGTCCGAGTTAACCTACTAGATCTGATTCTGGTCGAGGTTGACCGCGTTTGATCGATTCCAGTAATTAGGCGGAGTTAAGAAAGTCGTCCGGCAGCCTACCGTATGCCAACTACTCGGAGAGTACTCGGCCTTAGAGACCTTGTTTTACAACCGTGCAAAAGATACATCTTAAATCTAGTGTTACCGGTGTGAGAAACTTCGAATAATGAATCTCTCCAAAATTGAAATGAAAGATGAACAACTCTCTCTCGATAACTACATGCATAATAAGGAAGAGTAAGTGGAAGCTTGATCTTATGATACGATTAAAGCAAAACCCGTGTGATACGGAAACAATCCATGAAGGTGCAATCAAACAATCTATAATTTATCAAGGAGAAGACCACTCGTGTGTGATACGAGAGCAGCATGTGAAGGGTATGAATAATCTTGTGACTGAATTAGAAAGAAGATCAATTGTCTAATACAACTGCAATTAAAAAATCTAAGTGATCTAGATTATCCAAAAATGTATGCAAGATGAAATGGAGTCTTGTGATATATATGATGTTTGTTTAATTAATGAATACGGGGTGGAGTTGTGTGAGACAACTGCACAAGAAAAAACAATAGGCAAGAAACACTTTGTGTGTGATATGAACCAAGTGCATTCAAAATGTAAAGCAAGTTCATGTGAAGCATATCAATAAGAAGAACCATGTGTTGCACTAAGTATGGAACAAGGTCATCAAGAAGATGACTCAAGCTTGGATCAATAATTAGGGGTGTGATAATGTCTTATTCGTTAACCAAGCTTGAAAAAAAAGTTAACGGTCAAATATGTAAATTGTTTAAAGTATATTTAGGGGCTGTTTGGTAGCCTCTTAATCCATTCAGAGGATGTCTCTTAATGAAATCATTTGTGGCCCTTATGTCTCAATGAATAAGAGGTAACCTTATGTCTGACTGGATAAGATGTAACATCTGAATGGTAAACCATCACATGTCACATTCTTGTACATTATCTTTGTTAAACTCTTAAATGATTTCATTAAGAGGTAGCCTCTTAATGTCATTCAGATGCTACCAAACAGCCCCTTAGAGTCAGTTATGTAAATATGTAAAGTTAAAGGGTTTGATGTACATATATCGTTGTTTGAAACCCTGTAACCTTAAGGGATACGACTATTTAGAATACTGCATCGGTTCATATTTTAGGGTGTACTAGAAGCTAGGGTGCTTGCACGATGCGACGAGGAACAGAGACATTTGTCTCCCTAGTGTGTGCACGATTAGGTTCGGTTTAGTTTTCAGACTAAAGCAGAAACGAAACCGAAGTCATCGGTTAATCAATTTTATTAACCAGTTCAGTTAATCTTTGATTTTCAGTTCGATTCGGTTAACCAAAACAGACTTGGCCTTAAATTTTTGTTTAGCAATATATGAAATGAAGGTATGTATACATGAAATGGAGGTGTACAACATGAACTAGAAATATAAAAGATAGAAATATATGCGTAAATATGAATGGTTCGGTTTGGTTAATTTTGGTTAACCGACGGTGTACTATCCTAAGGGTTACTAATTAGAAAATTGTGTCGGTTCATATTTTTGGGTGTACTAGAAGGGTGCTCGCGTGATACGACAGGAAACACAGACACTTCTCTACCAAGGGTGTGCACGGTTTAGTTCGATTCGGTTTTATTTGACTCAATCGAAACCAAAACTGAAAACCAAAGTCATTTGTTAATCATTTTATTAACCATTCGATTTTCGTTTAATCGGAAAAGGGCTCCATGGTTATATTTTCCGGTGTCGGTTTGTTTTAGTTAATAACCAAAACCAGACTTCCTAAAAAATTTTTGCTTATAAATTTATGAAATGGAGGTGTATAACATGAAATACATGAAAATGAAGGTATAAAACCTACTAATATGTGAAAATATAAATGGTTTGATTTGGTTAACCGAGGGTACCAAAAAAACCCCATTAACTGATTTTGGTTAACCGAGGGTACCAAAAAAAAACCTGATAACTGATTTTCGGTTAATTCGGTTTTAGGTTGATTTTGGTTCAACTTCGGTTGATTTCTGTTCGGCTTCAGTTTATGGTTCGGTTATTGCTCTTTTTTAAATTAACAAAACTATATCAATACCATACTCAAATTAAAGAGAATATAATGTTTGTTTTTATATTGTATTTTGTTTTAAATGTTTTAGTGTTTCAAAAACTTATGTTCGTTTAAAAATCCTGTAGATAGTTACTTTAAAATAAGAAAGCAAAATAATTTAATTATTACTTATATAAACAAAAGTTGAGTTTAGTTATGGTTTATGCTTATTTTAGTTGTACTATTTATATACTATTATTTTGCAATATGTTGGTGTAATATGGTGTTGTAAGTATGACTTTAGTTATGGTTTATGCTTATTTTAGTTGTACTATTTCTTTGGTTATTTGTACATTATTTATAAATTTATATACTATTAATTTGGTGGTTTATGCTATTTTTAGTTGTACCATTTCTTTGGTTATTTGTACATTATTATTCATAAATATATATTTATATACTATTAATTTGGAACATTTGTGTGTATGTTTGGTTGTAAATTGTGCTTAAGTGGTTGTACCTTAATCAAATAATGGTTTCATTAACTTACCAAATTCAATCTGTTTTGTATGCATGTATGGTTGTAAATTGTGCTTAAGTAGTTTTACCATAATCAAATAATGGTTTCATTATCTTACCATATTCAATCAGTTTGATCCATTCAAAGTTGTGTAAATATAATAATCTAACTAATTTAGCCAAAAATCTTGTATAAATATAATTTGCAACATATTGATGCAATGGTTGTTGTAATGTATGCATTATGGTTTCTATGGTGGTTATGATATATATATTATATATAGATTACAATGAATCTGTCAAACAGGAAAAAATAGACGCGAGTTCATCGTAACGCGCGAGTCCTAGATCAACTTAATTATTTTATTCTATGTTTTACGTTTCAGTTTAATTTCTTCGCATTAACACGCCGCAACTTCAGTGTCGGTGGTCACTGTCAATAGTGTGGCATTAGTGCTCGTCCCCGCCGCAACGCAAGGGCTACTTAATACTAGTTGTTTAGAAATAGGATAACACAAGCATTAAGTGTTGTAACTTGAGTAATAATTTATATATACTCTAATTTGCAACTGCTTTGTGCAGTTGCTAATTGTACCTCTTGCTTATAAGGTATTCTATGTTAATGTGGGATTGTATTTTCCGCTTTATGAGTTGTAAGTTTTTCCCCTGATGCGGTGTGGCCTCTTCCAAATATGTGTCTTCTTCATATCCCCAATACAAGTTCACTTTCTTTCCCTCCCATGGCTTCACCACCGACAATTAACCTCATCTGAGTAGTCTTCTCCAGCGTAACCATCGGAGATCCCTGCTATTCTTAGAACATCACAGCTAACAGAACTCGAAGACGATTGTTGCAGAATAGGTCAAAATTAGGGTTTGTCTTTTTTGGAAAAGACAGAGGTTATGAGCAC
Source organism: Helianthus annuus (assembly GCF_002127325.2). NCBI lineage: Eukaryota > Viridiplantae > Streptophyta > Magnoliopsida > Asterales > Asteraceae > Helianthus > Helianthus annuus. Next base: position 147,622,383 of record NC_035433.2, read on the forward strand.
CTCCGTACAATTTCCGGAATAAAAAAACGTGACCACCATCTTCAACCAAACAGAGCACACGATGGCGACGAACAACGGTAATTTTTTTCGTATTATAGATCACTGATGACATGATTATTGTGTATTATCTTTGTGGTAGGTAGATTCAGGGGTTACTAATTTGTTTGAAGTATTGTTGAGTTTTGCATTATGAATGAGTCATTTATGTGGATTTCTTTGTTTTGATGGCGATTTCGAGATTTATTGCTGCTGATTAAGCTTTTTTGGATGAAGAGAAAAGGTTGACTTTTTAGTCAAAATAAGTGCATTTGTATTAGAAGTTTGATATGAATCACAACAACAAAATGTTATGAAAAGTCTTGGATTATAGGCTCATAATCAAGAAGATTGATGTCTTCAGTTTTGTTTTAAGGGCTGATTAGGCAAATTTGAGTACAAGAAGGAGTTTGACTTCAATGAAAGAAGAATTTCTTAAGAAGTTGAGGTTGTTGAAAGAATTTTATTCTTTTCAAACTTCAATAAAAGAACCATTTCTATTCATTCATAATTTTATTTGAACCCAATGTTCTACATAATATTTATGATACAAGTACATAAACAGCAGTGACATTGAATCAAACTTTAGCAGAAACCAAGGGTTTGTTTTTAGTCTAAATACCTGAGTATGTATTATTTCATTTCACAGTGGTCATACACACCTTTAATGTTTAATGTGAAAGTATAAGCTATAGTGAATCCACAAGCATTGTTGTGATAATGGACAATCTAAATGTAAGCATCTTTGTGATAATGGATAATCTAAATGTAAATATAGCATTTTTAATGTATTCAGGATGTAATATAATAGCTTTACATTGTCATGATTCTGTTTTCAAAAAGGTCTCTTGCTCAGATAAAATGTCTGGCACATTACACTCAATGGGATACAAGAGGCCAGTGATCGTTCAATCAATGTACATATTCAAGCTATTATATTGAACAACACGCTTTCTATTGGTTTGCAGATCTAATAATATAAAACTTAAACAAACTTGGTGTTCTATTTATTATTTCAGCAACCAGGGATTGGCGATGAAGTTGTCCCTCATCAAGATATTTCATTTAGATACACTAGCCCTAGCAGATGCCACCGTTGTCAATGGTTGCCTATGGGCAATTCCTGGGTCTCACAAAGGTTGTTTCTTTTTCATATTTTTTGAAGACATTTGGATTTATTTGTAATATTTTTCTTTTTTAGATTTTATAAACCAGACGGTCTTGTAAGACGATTTATCGGTGTTCATAAATCGTCAAACGAACAACCACCCAACCGAAGCAAGTCGGCTGGTTTAAGATTCGCAGGCTTCAGTTTTGGCGTGTTAATTTGTAAGCCCCGGACGCATCGCGGCAGGGGGGCTTGCTTCTAGTACTTTTCTAATTTAAAATTTTACATTCATAAAGTGTTGAACCTTAATAAAGTTCTAGTTTATTGGTGCTATTTATTAATTGGGTTCAGCGGATACAATATGTGGTATCAGAGCCTAGATTCAGGTAATCTTGGGTCACTATTACTCACCTATCATTTCAATTTTGGTTATGCTCGTAGCAATCTTGGGTCACTATTACTCACCTATCATTTCAATCTTGTTGAAGATTAATTACCTTGATAATACTGGATGTTGAATCTTCAACTGCAGCCGGAGAATTGACCTGTAATACAAATGATCGAAATATTAAGAATTAAATTAATAAAGTTGTAGCTAGGTTAATTAGTTATGGCATAAAAATATGAAAGGTATAAAATGGAAGTCCAAGGATTGATGGTCTTACGAGACTTTGATGTTTCTTTTGAAGTTCCAAGGCTCTCTCAAGTTGGTTGACAATCTGATCCATATCTGGACGTTCTGCTCGTTGCTCTTTCAAACAACAATATGCTGTTTCTGAGAATATGTTTAGTGATTCAACGTCCATTTGCCTTCGTAGATCAGAATCAATCATAGCATCCAAACTTTTATCTTCATAATGGAGCTTGGCGAGATTAGCAAAATACCATATATCTTTGTCTGAAATAGATGCCTTCCCTCCACACAAAGCTTTAAATAAAGAGGACACAGGTTTGTCCGGTATGGATGCTTTCCTTCCTAATAAAACTTCAAATAACACAACTCCAAAAGAGAATACGTCTGATTTATGAGTTAAACCTCCGGTGCCTTCGAATGCCGGGTCCTTATACTGTGATGTGCCATTATAATTACTAGTAATGTAAGGTTCGTACCTTTTAACTTTCACAGCACATCTGAAATCATGTAACTTGGGTTCCCAGTTGTGTCCTAGTAAAATTTTTGAACTTTTGATGTTACCATGAATTACACAATCATCACCTTTTAAACCAAAATGAAGGTAACGTAATGCTTGCGCAATGCCAACACAAATATGCAGTCTTTGCATCCAAGTGAGGGTTGAACCTCCAAGATGCTTGTCCAGACTTTCGTTGGCCTCATACTTGTGTATGGTCAATGCCTGATCCTTCGTGTCATCAACCTTAAAAAGAGAGATGATATTTTCGTGTTTGAGATCTTTATACATCGTACAGTCATTGACCACAACACTTACGTTTGGTTTCAGACATTTTCTTACAACAATGTCGATCAACTCTCCAGATTGCTCGACCTGCCCTTTGTAGACATGCGCATAACTACCTCGTGCGATAATATTTTTATCAGCGAAGTTGTTTGTGGCAGATTTGATCTCTTTCAGCGGAATTGTTATGCTAGCAATATAGTCGAAGAAATTCATTTGGGCTGTGTCTTTGGTAGATGAAGGTGCCATATTTAATTATGTTATCGGTTAATCAAATACAAAAATAGAATGGCACGAAAAAAGCAACAAGTTGGTGAGATCAAAGAAGGATGAAAACTGTATAAGGAGAGTAAAAAAGATGGTTCAATCAGGAAAGTAGAAACAAAATAGAAACGAATGTGTAGAAGGAATGGTTACACAAATTAGAAGCGGAAACTTCTGGGATGAATTGGGCATAGCGAATTGAGTTGTAATTTATAACCAATAAGAAGGAGAAAAGTAAAGGAAAAAAAATAAAATATTAAGATGATAGGCAATCAATGAAAAAGGTTGCAAGCTGGCACATTATTTGCAAATGAACAAAATAAAATATTTTTAACAACCATTATCAGTCCTCACACCTAACAAAGTTGACTTTGTTTCTATATGCGTTCTCACTGATCAAGACTTACCTATGCATGGGACTAAGGTCAATTTCAAATTAATTACTTAGACATGGAAAAGGAGTCGTCATGACGATTTTATTAGTATTATAAACATAATTTATTATATTATTATGTGTATTAAACTTATACTTATTAGATAAGTGTGTATAAATGAACGGAAACATTCGAACGGATATGTTGGTTGGGTGATACCGTTTCAAATGACGGTTATTCCCGCCAAATATAACCACCCTCATAACCGTTCTAGTGTAATGGTATATATAGGTTTTACCGGCAAACATTACCGGTTACCAAGACAATTTCTTTACATAAGATTGTCCATCATTTGTTCATATACTTTCGTGTTAATATCGATCAAATGTATTCACATGATTCCGCTGCAAACATTTCTGATATACAAGAAAGTGGTATCTGAGCCAGTATTTCAATCAGTGACAATCTCAGGCCAACCTCTTCAATGATGCCATGCGCCCACTGTTCAGAAGAAAGACGAGACCGAAGAAGAATGGAACGTCGCTGTTACTACTGCAATATGCCTGGTCATCAAATCTCTTCATGCCAAGAGAAAGAAAAGGATGAAGAGAATCAATTACTACGACAAGCGGTTAATGCATGAATTCAAAAAGGGGCTGAGGAAGATAACAATCATCAGATTGAAGAGCGACTGGAATTTATTGTGGAAGGAACCGATGGAGGATATTGGTCCGATATGTGGTATGTTAGTAAATCTCTCAAACGCCATTTCTCTAATAACATAGACATGTTTAAACGTATTAAAAATATGTCTCATGTCGAAACTATGACTGGAGAAAACCATTTTTTCTTCATTAGAGGCGTTGGTGTGGTAGATGTTGTGTCCGGATCTGAAAAGATACGTATTCAAAGTGTATTATACACTACGGACATAGACAGAAATGTATTAAGTTATGATAAGTTAATAACTCAGGGTTATACGGTAAAATTCATGGGAGATAAATGCAAATTATATCCAACTTTCAGCGTCCCCATAAACAATAAAAGGAATAGTCATTCAGGGATGACAAGGGAAGAAGAAATGGGTGAATTAGAAAAACAAAGTGTGATAGAAAAGGGGCACGAACATGAGAAGTATAAAACAGACTTCTTAAATGATTATTTTGAGAAACTGAACATATCTACAAGTGAACCGGATTGGAATATTCTAATCTTACAAGCAATGAAGTTCAATGATTTTAGAGATTGCAAAGCCCCTGTTAGATATGCTTGACGATGTTGAGTATTTTCTTAAGTACAAACATTATCTCGAAATCACGTTTGAGAAGATGATAGAATGGTTTCTTAAAGTCAAATTAGAAATACATTCAAGACCGCTGCCTGCTGTTATTTCGAACAATCGGAAAGTAGGATTGCTGGACCTGTATATGGCAGTAAAGAGAGAAGGTGGTCACCGGCATGTTACTGAAAATGGTATGTGGGCTATGATAGCAAAAGATACGGGTTTCGAATTTGAAGATGGTGAATACATGCGTCTGATTTATGCAATGTATCTGGATGTACTTGTATACTACTACAAGTTCAAGATAACACAAGAAAGGGCAAACCGAAAAGAGGATGAGAAAACAGTAGATCCCAGACAAAGCAAGAGTGACGGAGATAAAGAAGCAATGATAAGCGAAGTTCCAACAGAGACTGTCGCGTGTTCGTCAAGTGCAGGTGCAGTAGAGAAGGAAGTCAGTCATTATGCTTTATATGCAGGTCAAACAGGTGGAGTCGGCTGGTTACAAGGGGATTCTGAAACGATTCAGGATATGGCTGAAGATCATTATGTTTTCTATGGAGGTAGTGATTGGTATGGTCTCAAGAAACTTCAAAGGAAAAGATTCGACTTCTCAAGGGCAAAGAAAGCCGTAAACGAAGCAAATAATAGCGTACTCAAGAACTCTCTTAAACCAAATTATGTTTAGGGGAGAGTATTAGTATTATAAACATAATTTATTATATTATCATGTGTATTAAACTTATACTTATTAGATAAGTGTGTATAAATGAACGGAAACATTCGAACGGGTATGTTGGTTGGGTGATACTGTTTCAAATGACGGTTATTCCCACCAAATATAACCACCCTCATAACCGTTCTAGTGTAATGGTATATATAGGTTTTACCGGCAAACATTACCGGTTACCAAGACAATTTCTTTACATAAGATTGTCCATCATTTGTTCATATACTTTCGTGTTAATATCGATCAAATGTATTCACATGATTCCGCTGCAAACATTTCTGATATACAAGAGATTTTAACGATCATGACCTACTGACCTGCAAGAAGATAAGGGTAAACCTCATTCCTTTTATCTATACTTGTGAACTCTCTTTAATCAAGATTTATTTATGTTTCAATAGATTTTAAGTCTTGCTTTGTATCATTAATATTATCATGTTTTTTTTATAAATAACATATATGCGCTTAATTGGTTTTAAAAGTACAACTATATGTAAAACATGTTGACATCGTATTGCATTTACTTTTTATCCTGTTAAAAAAAAAAAAAAAAAAAAAAAAAAAAAAAAAAAAAAAAAAAAAACCTTAATAACACTTCCTTCCTTTCTTTTTTTAATTATAATAAATATCGTATTTCATTTACTTTTATCCTGTAAAAAAGCGTGATAACACTTCCTTTTTATATTTATAATAAATAGAATAAGATACATAATTAGGCAGGGGCGGACCTATCCTTTGGCCAGGGTGGACGGTCGCATCCTTTGAAAAAAAAATTAGTGTATATTTTCGGAAAAAAACCCTACCGCACCCCTTAAAAATATGATTAAACACCTCATCCGCACCCCTAGCAAAAATTTTCTGGGTCCGTCACTGTAATTAGGTTGTTCAGAGCTTCCTCTTTGTTTAGTAGAACAAATCTGAGTACATGGCCTAAAATATTCCCTACTAGACCATTGGCTTTATTTCGTTAAAGTGCCCGACAAATGGGTGTAGGACATCTTCATAACCAAATTGTGCGATTGTTTAGTTTTGTTCATTTCTTAATTTTAAGACAACCATAGAAAATCGGACCGCATTGAAATTTGAAATAACAGGAAAGTGATAGAAAACCATCAAGGACTAATGCACACTAAGGGATAGTTGCAAGGAATATCAAAGAGGTTGAATTGGTGGAATATCAAAGAAAGCACATAAGTTAAATGATAAGTACAATGAATGGAAGCATGCTCATTAGGTGAATTGAAGCAAGGGATAAGAAAGCATGCCCAGCTTGTTTAAAATATCAAAGGCTCCTTGAATCACACGGAACATGACACCCCATGCGTGAGATAGCGGAGCTAGGTACAAGGCTCTGGGTTCACAGGAACCCATTGAGTTCGACTATTTTGTAAAGCGGCTATATAAATAATTCAGAGTGAACCCATTAATAAAATTTGGAGTGATTTCGTACACGAAAATGAACAAGGGTTCCAGTAGTTAGGTAAGGAATTTTGAACCAAAGGTTTTGCCGTTGTGGTTTCGAACCCGGCTTTTGAATTTTTTTTCAAACTTCATTTTTTATATTTAAATGCAAACGTAAAAACAATAATTAGGGTTTTTAATTAATTGTAACAAATTGATGCAAAAGTAAACTCAGCCGGTAAAACTCTCCCACTAAGCTCCATCATTGGGGACTGGAGTACGGGGACGATATAGGTACGGGGAACGGTAAAACTCAAAAATCTCAGATAGGGTACGACAAAAAGATATAAAAAATGAAAATATATTAAACATGAGGATTGAATCGAGCAAAACATGAGGACCATTCAGAGTTCAAATCATATAATTATACCATAGTTATCGATAGCGAATAGCGACTAATAGCGACAAGGTACCTATATGTTACGTAGCGATAGCGATAATACAGCATTCACTATTTTATGTATAGCGATAAGGTAGTAGAAAATTTAGAAATTATAAAAATTAGATATTTATAATTTTCTATGTATATAATGTTAATTTTATACTTTTTATGCATAAATTTAGAAATTTAAGTACCAAATGTAAATTAGTGAAGATAGAGGGGTTAAATCTTTAATTACAAAACCAATCTTACACTTTTTATGTAAAAATTAAAGTTTTATGACTAAATAGAGACTAGTTAAAGATAAGCAGGTTTAAATGTTAAAATACTTAAAGTTATTTAACCCTAAAAGTCTACAACATGCCGCATCTTTTTCTTCTGGTTCGCATCTTCTTCTCGTTGATTTCCGGCCAAAAAGCAGCATTTGGAATAATATATTAATTGTATTACCTTTTTGGAATAAATATTTAGATTGATTCATGTATCTCCAAACACTGGAATTCACCGCCGGGGGTCGCTATATGGTCGCTATGTGGTCAATATCTATGCTGTAGCGGCATATAGGAGCGAATGAGTAGGAAATGTCCCCGAACATCAAACAGCCGTCCCCACTATCCCGAAATAGTCTTTATGTCGTCCCCAATTTCCCGGAAACGTTTGAATACACAAGTTCATGGGCTGAAACTGCAAATAAAACAAAGTTTGCAGAATCTCTACTCACCCACGCCATGCAGAGGAACCTCCTTAACCCCACGCGTCATGCGGGGGAACAACATTTGACCCAGTCAAATGTGGCCGTAGCGCCACGTGATAAGACTAGGTCTACCCGTCGTGTGTGTTGCGAAGGAGCACCTGTAACCACCAGCATCGAGCTAGTCAAGCGGGTTGACTTTTGGTCGTTCAAACTCGATTTTGATCATAATTTTTAGTTACAATCTCAATTCCAATATATCTAGACCTCATATAAACCACGATCCTAAATCAATTTCAACTTGAAACTCTAATTCTAATTCTTGCATTCAAGGTTATACACCCACATTATTAACATAATCAATTGAGATCTTTACACCCAAGATTGAGTTATAAGCTTCATTCTCGGATCATTTTCGAACTCATTAGACCTTAAGCACACTATCAATTTCGCAAAAATCAACCCGCAAATCAAGAGTTCAAAGCTAGGGCATGGAACTTCCTTCTTCAATTTCGAACTCGATTCTTATCCGAATTAGGTAATTCTTGAGCCTAATCTTGTTATTTTCTCATCATCTACAAAATCTCTCAATCAACTTCTATTGATAAAAGGTAATTGATTCTCAATTTTGAGAATCTCAATTAGTATTGGGGATTTTAGGATTCTTAGGATATAGGGTGTACTCATGACCCTCATGACCACCATGACCCTCCATGTCAGTGACATGTCAACCACCTCTAATCCACAATCCAAAACCACTACCATAAAGGTGTGGTCATGACCCAAACCACTATCCCCTTATTTGTTTTAATTTATCTTTGTCTAAAAAAGAAAGGAAATGATTACATGAAAAATGCAAAGGAGGACCATGGTTGTCATGGTTTAATCCATGCAAACCATGGTGGATTAGGGAAAGGGGCAGTATAGCCTTCCATTCATGTTCTTACGTAGTGAATCATGTCCCAACCATGATACCCACACCCTTTAGCCTTAATTCTTAAACAAATTAAGCAACTTGTTAATGTTATAATTCACGCAATTTGTTGTTTTAGTTCTTGTTGTAGACTTAGGGGGCGTTTAGTTCGCAGGAATTCAATGGAATTTAAGGGAATTAGAATTTGAATTCCATCTCTTAAGTTGTTTGGTTCACAGAATTTGATGGAATTGGAATCTCAATTCCAATCTTCATGTGTTTGGTTGACAATGGAATTGGAATTGTAATTAGGCATGAATTTCTTCAAATTCCTATAACTAAAGGAATTCAAAATCCTTCCTATATGTGAAGGAATTAAAGTAAATTCATTGGAATCTTCGAACGTCTCGATCCGCACCGTTTCGACCCATATTAGTTTCGATCTGAATCGTTTCAACCCGCACCGTTTCGACCCATACTGGTTTCGATCCGAACCGTTTCGACCCGTACCGTTTCGACGCGAACAGCTTCAACTCGTACCGTTTCGACGCGAATGATTTCGACCCGTAACGTTTCAATACCAACGTTTTCAACCCGTATCGTTTCGAATCGAACCGTCTCGACGCGAGCCGTTTCGACCCGTATCGTTTCGACGCGAACCGTTTCGACGCATATCGTTTCGAAGCGAACCGTTTCGACCCGTACCGTTTCGAGACATGGACCGTTTCGATGCGAACCGCTTCGACGCAGACTGTTTCGACCCGTACCGTTTCGACGCAAACCGTTTCGACGTGAACCATTCGTACTGTTTCGACCCGAACTGGTGGTTGTGGGTGCCGGGGTGATGGATTCCAATTCATTTGATAACCAAACACAACAAAAATGGAATTGAGATTCTAATTCCAACAATTTCCAATTCCAATTGGAATGTTTAAATTCTAAATCCAATTAATTCAATGTAACACCTCGAATTTTTGTGTCCAATGATGTGTTAACACGTGTCATTTGTTTACACGTGGCATCTATAATAAATAAAGGACTAATTTTGACAAACCTTGAAAGTATATAAATTCGAGGGTTATAAATGTCAACAAGGGTAAATATACTGTATAGTATCCCTAAATAATGCCTAAACCTTCAATCGAATAAATTATAGATCGTACAAAAATAAAACGCGGAAGAAAGTGAGAGATTACAAACTACAGGGGTTAACTGTGTCAACATGTTTAATAATACCTCTGAGTGACCCTTTAACGTTCCAAAGACTTTGTAACGGTATTATACCCTCACTAAAATAATATAAATGAATTTCGCGAAGTTTCGATATGAAACGAGAAAGTTACGATCGAATTCGTAGAAGAAGGGTTAAAAGCGTCAACAGTGAAAGTTAAGGCTTTCCAATATAATTAATAAATAAACCGGGGACTTAATAATGCGGGTAATTAACACGAGGCCCCTATCGGTAAATAACCGAGGGCCAAACCGCAAAGTTACCCCTTCAAACCCGAAAGGTCAGGTAAATCATTACGAAAGATCTCGTTATTAATGGTCGGATTCTGTAATCATTACAAAAAGATTTAAAAATCCTGATTTCTTAACCTTAGGCGACCCGCGTGAAGGTTAAGGATTAGTTGAGGCGGGTCGCGAGCCTCCTCACTAATTCGCCTGATTTCTTCACCTTTAGGCGACCCGCATTAAAAAGCATGGGAACTCCCATGCGGGCCGCGTAAAGTGCCCAGATGCAGAATTGTAGTAACTACTTGGCTTTTGGACCATTTGAACGATCAAACCTTAATCAAAGAGGCATGGGCACCCTACAATTGACCCATATCACTCAGGGGACATCTACCCATCATCATGATCAGTAGTAGCATGTTGTGTAATGATTTTAGGCCTTGTTCTTGGCTATAAATAGCACCATTGTGCTCATAACATTCACAACATCAAAACTCACTCATCTGATCATTCCAAGAGCTCTAAAGCTTTCCCCTGTGTTCTTAAGTCTTCTCTTAAGCTTCTGTAAGTAATTCAACCTCTGTGGTTCCACATTTGCTTAGTATTTAGCTAAAAACCAAACCGTCGTAACTACGGTTTGACTTTACGATAAATCAGTAATGGTTCAGTCTTATGACGAATCAAAAGTGGTTATGAGTTGGTATTTATGTGGGTATTAAACCTCTAAAATGGTTCCCCCTGATCACCACTCTAACTATGTCAAATGTCGAGTCAAACGTGCGGTTAAAAAGTCAACAGAAAGCTATTTTGGCGATTTATGCATAATCTGTAATGTATATGTTATGGAACCTGTTTTGACAATCATAAAACATGATAATAAGTATATAAACCTGTTTGCGCTCGTTTGAATCGATCATTTACTATATTGAACCGGTTCGGAGCCGAAAGTCGCAAAAGTTTGACTTTTGCTTTGACTTCAGTTCTGACCCGTTTTAGTGAGGTATGAATATACCTTAGGACTCTCTTAGGACCAGGTCACATGTTGGTATAAGCCTCTGTGGTCGGTTCATGAGTTATCCGAGTCTTTAGCACATTTCCGTCATTCGCCTAAAAAGTTGACCGTAACGGCCTTTTAAAATTAAAACGAGTATTCCGGACACGTGAACGGACCAAAACCTTGCTTATTAAATTATAAGCATGTCCTTAAAGTTTCACGTCAATCCGAGGTCTAGAATGAGAGTTATGCTAAAAGGCGCACTTTTAAGAAAGTTTTGTAATTAACGGCGCAATTAGCATAACGCCCATCTAACCCAAGTTTTCGTCACCAAAACTTTTACCCACTGTGGTAAAATAATATTTTGGAAATTTTAAAGATTTTTAATAATTTTTACCTTGCTCATAACCTGCGGTTATGGCTACGGTTCGGTTAATACCGAATATGCCCTTTTTGGCCAAAACGGGAGTTCTACAAGGTCTTTTGACCCGATTCCAGTGGTCACTGATTTTAAATAATAAATAAAGTATTTTAAGCTTTATAAGCTGTTCGGGAAACTCAGATTTCCTGTAGAACTCGAAAAGCCTTTTTAAAGTCTTTAAAATGACCGAAAAGCCCCTACGGGGCATAATCTAAACTTAAACTCGTTACGGGCATTACGGAAGGTATCCTACTGATACCAAAATACTTTTAAGGCATATTGACTTAGGAAATAAGCGTACGACTCTTATGATTAACCGTTTCGCCTATTTGCGCACACGGTACGGCTCATGGAACTAGTTTTCGTGCAATAGCCGATATGGGTCAAATTATATCATTTGAACCCCAAAATCCAGAGTATGAACTATAAACCCATATAAAACAAGTCTCTGAACTTGTTGGGTCCAAATCATACTCCATTCTCGGTTTTCGCCTTTTCGTGCGAATTAACCATATTTATATATATCAGAACCAACCGGTCTAGGCTACGGCCATTATAACGACCCGTTAGGATTCTAAGAGGTTAATTAAAACCTTCGTTCCAGATTAGGAGCCCCAGTAAAAGCTATCGGTGACTTGATCTTAATTAAGGATTTATACTTGCAAAGGTAAATACTTTTGACTTATTTCCCCTATATGGGCTTGGGTTACGGTATATTAATACCGCTTGATTGAGCATTATATTCATCCATCGCTTAGGTGGATAATTAAATAATATGATCGGCTCATTTAAACAGTTTTGTTGCTTAAAAGCCTTTGGGGGGTTTAATGACCGTTGTCCCGGATATCCTCGGCATCATTTTACGAAATGGCCACGACCATCGACATCCCGGTGTAGGCGTACACCCGGTATAAAGTGTCGACATTAAAACTAAAAGACGTAGCCGTTGGTTTCTGTACTACGGTTTTACGCGAACGTGGTGTGTCTATAAATCTTTAACCCGGCACGACCCGGGCTACTGAACGCATAAAAGAACATGTAAAACGTTCACAAGATCATTATGAAATTTCCCAAGTTATAAAAGAGTTTGTGCCTTGTGCATTCAAATCAATTTTAATAAACATTTTCAAATGTGTCAGTTGAATGTATTTACCAGTGTAAACTGACGTATTTTCCCCAAAAAGATTAAGTGCAGGTACCTAAACGTAATTGGCTGGTATTAGCTCCCTAGCGTCGGGATAAGCCTCGCAAGCTTGATTGCAGTATCTGATGGAACAATACCTTACTTTTACTTACGATCCACTGTGGATATATTCAACCCCTGTAATACATTTTGATATTACAATCAGAGGTTGAAATTTATATACTTATCTTATGCTTCCGCTGTGCATTATATAATTGTGTGGTTTGACTATATTGTTGCCAACATCGTCACGGTAATCCCCCACCGGGCCCACCGGTGAGACACGTGGAAATCGGGGTGTGACAGGTTGGTATCAGAGCCAACATTGAGTGAATTAAACACTATCCTATTGTGTTTAATCTCAGTGACACAATTGCACATACTTGAGTCTAGACAAGAACTTAGGACAAATTCGGATTAATACTCCTTTTTGTCTTTATTTTTCGATTTGATTTTTAATAAGTTTTGGAGCATGAAAATGCCACCTGTTATATTTCGAGGAAGAGGAAGGGGACGAAGAGGCCGAGGAGAAATCGTGACACATCACGATCAAGAAGCTGGACCATCTGGTACAAGACATCCTTCGATGACACGAAGCGAAGAGCCACAACGACGAAGAGATCTTTACGAACCAGCGAGGCATTCCACTTCGCACAGCTCGACGCCATCCTACCGGCACTCCTTTGGACCAGATTCAGAAAATAATCCCAACAACCCACAACCTTCCTTCATACCTCTACAACGTTCGGTTTCGCACCGGAATTACGACGACCCTACTCCATACTACGTAGCTCAGTTTAATCCGGCTGACTACATACAGGAACCTTCAGGATTTGTTCCGCTAGGTCCACAAGACCACTTTTCTGAAGATCCCATGGAGGAAGATGAGGATCCAACTGAACCAGCTCGTGGTACGCCCACGCATCCGATAGAAGTATCTGATGGATCTTCATATCATGGTCCGCAGTATCAAGGCCCAGACAGCTTTATGGCCTTGTTTGATCGACATGAGTGGTACAACACACCACCTCACCAGACATCGCAACCGAGACATCCACAGGATCCCTCTGAGGATTCACGCTTTGAGGCAGTTACGCCACCACCTCCGCCACCGGCACAACCAGTAATACCTGATCCGCCGAGGCGTAGGAGGACCAATGCTCGTATGTCTACACGAGGAGGAGGGGGTATCCACTTCAGCACTCCTCGACATTCTAGTAGCAGCCACTATCCGCCGCTACAAGAAGAAGGACCTTCAAGTCCTATACAGGAGGCGAACTCCGCACCAACTGCACGAAATTCGCCACCATTTGGGTATGACCAACCCATACCAGCTTACACAGGTCCAACGGCTTACAACCCGTTTGAACCATCACAACCCCAATACAACTACGGCTATGAGCGCGACCCATATGTGGTGTCGGCAAGATATAATGCGCGCTACCCTGACGGAGCACATGGAAACATGGGACCACCGGATTACTCAGCTCATGGGTATCCAATACCTCCCAGACCTCCAGTTCCGCATCAAGCGCCGCAACCACGATTCTCTCCTCCTGAACAGGAAGAAATACTCCATCGACTAGATCGCGTGGAGAGAGAGTTCGAGGAAGAGAAGAAAAGCCACCGAGGATTTCTCAAGGGCTTGGCGAACCTACTAAAGGGCAAAAAGAAGAAACGTGACCATTAGCCCTTAATCGTTGTACTACTGTAATTTCTACTTTAAAATAAGTCCCTGCGTGGACAACTTATCATATTTTAGTCCCTACGTGGACTTATCTTTAGTCCTTGCATGGACACCTATCTTGTATTAGTCCCTACGTGGACTTATCACTTATTTTAAAAAACCTCTATGGAGGTATGTATTATTTGAAAGACCCGTTTAGGGCAATATGTAATTGTATTTGATATTATGGAATGTATGTTATGAGTGTTGTTTTAATATATATAAAAATAAATCAAAACCATTCCTTTTATATTGATCTGCCTAAATAAAGAATCTTAAAAAGGTGAAACCTAGCTTGGGGTCTTTTAAGATCTAGTCAAGATGGTACGACCTAACTGAAAAGATTCTGATTCCCTGTTAACCTCTGTACGCATGTTAACATTCATGGCAGATGTGATTCGTTATAATCACGCACGTCATTCCTATACAATAATCCTTTAAGGATTTCAAAACCCAACTAAATGATTTATAAATCGTGGGTTAAATCACCAATGAAGGTGATCAATATTAAAAACATCCATTAGTGATGCAGTGCCTACGGGCCAGAACTATTAAAACATCCATTAGTGATGCAGTGCCTACGGGCCAGAACTATTAAAACATCCATTAGTGATGTAGTGCCTACGGGCCAGTATTATAAAGACATCCATTAGTGATGCATTGCCTACGGGCCAACATATTAAAACATCCATTAGTGATGCAGTGCCTACGGGCCAGAACTATTAAAACATCCATTAGTGATGTAGTGCCTACGGGCCAGTATTATTAAAACATCCATTAGAGATGTAGTGCCTACGGGCCAACCCTATTAAAACATCCATTAGAGATGTAGTGCCTACGGGCCAATATTATCAAGACATCCATTAGAGGTGTAGTGCCTATGGGCCATAATAATTGTCTTATAAGGACAAAAGGCAGTGGTAGTCTATGACTCTCTGTCAGAAAGCGATGAAAGAACTACGGTTCAAATCTCTATGCCTTTGATTCTCTGAAATCTCGGCTGATATTATAAAACATCATCATGATTAGGCTTTATGCCGCCAATACTATTTATATAGTTGAAGTAGGATATATTCAGATCCTAATATATAATGAATTAATAAGTTAACCAAATATGGTCTCTATACCATGGTTGACAAATTGTCATAAAAGACAATCATATAATAATCTCCTAAATTAAAATTTTGTTATCTTCTGTAACAAATTCAAGTTACAAATGGCGGATCCCAATGGAGAGAACAGCCACACAAACGAAGATGACTATGACAATGCGTCAGTACATTTGACAGGCGCACAACTGAAGGCTCTGATCAACAATGCTGTCCAGGCAGCTATTGATCGTCAACATACAGAGTCTCAAGGCAGAACTGTGTCAAAGCCACTCTCTAAACCAAAGACACACTCCAAACCACCCTCTGAACCCAAGAAAGATGACGACAAGCATTCGTCTACTGAGCACAGCGTTCATCGCGATAGAGAATATACTGATGCGTCCAGTGCTAAGGGTTGCACCTACAAATACTTTGTATCATGTAAGCCCCGTGAATTTACAGGGGAGAAAGGTGCGGTGGATTGTATCACCTGGCTGGACGAGATGGACACGATTGTGGACATCAGCGGGTGCGCTGAGAGGGACGTGGTTAAGTTTGTGTCCCAGTCATTTAAGGGCGAGGCCCTGGCGTGGTGGAGAGCTCTGGTGCAGGCTTCAGGTAAGTCTGCCTTATACAAGATGTCATGGGGGGAGTTTATTACCCTCATAAAAGAAAACTACTGCCCTCAGCACGAGGTTGAGAAGATTGAGGCTGATTTTGTCTCACTAGTGATGACAAACCTGGATTGTCAAGCTTATCTGACAAGCTTTAACACTATGTCACGCCTGGTGCCATATCTTGTGACACCAGAACCTAGGAGGATTGCCCGTTTCATTGGGGGCTTAGAGCCGGCGATCAAAGCTAGCGTAAAGGCCTCTAGGCCAACGACCTTCAGGTCAGTTACTGACCTCTCCTTGTCTCTTACACTTGATGCTATCCGTCTGAGGGCACAAAGGAGCAAGGAGGCTGAAAAGCGAAAACGTGAGGATGATACCTCACGAAAGTCTGGGAAAAAGCACCGTGGAAACGGTGAGGGCAAGAAAGGGTCGGAGGCAAGGAAAGAGGGGCAATCTGATGGAAGACCTCACTACAAGGTCTGCAAGAAACCAAAACCTCACTCCGGGAAGTGTAGGTTTGCGTCTGGTTCACAGTCGCAACAAAGGACTCCACCCTGTGGGCTATGCAAGTCCAAGGACCATAAGACAGTGGAGTGCAAAAAGATAAAGGACGCAACTTGCTATAATTGTAAACGAAAAGGGGCACATAAAGAGTAATTGCCCGAAGTATGGCCAAGAAGGCGGAAGAAACGAAGAAATCAAATGCGAGAATTTTTCGCTTGGATGCAAAGGAAGCGGTCAAGGACGACAATGTGCTTACAGGTACTTTTCTCGTAAATAATATACTTGCAAGAGTACTGTTCGATTCTGGCGCTGACAAGTCCTTTGTAGACCAGAAATTTTGCCAACTACTAAATATGCCAATCAAAACCCTAGACGTAAATACGAAGTAGAGTTGGCAGACGGCACGATAGAAACCGTCTCTACCGTTCTAGAAGGATGTGAAATATCCATTAGGAACCATTTTC